>NC_090737.1:41670976-41680976 GCF_036898095.1 Palaemon carinicauda | reverse complement strand
ATTGAGAAGATCCTTTTAACTTGAAAAATCCTCTTTCAACTTGAGAATATCCTTTTAACCTGAGAAATATCCTTTCAACTTAAGAAAGATCATTATAACTTTCGAAATCCCCTTTCAACTTGAAAACGATTCTTTTAACTTAAGAAATTCTCTTTCAACTTGAGAAGATCCTTTTAGATTAAGAAATCCCCTTTCAACTGAAGAAAGATAATTTTAACTTGAGAAATTCCCTTCCAACTTGAGAACGATCCTTTTAACCTGAGAAATCCCCTTTCTACTTGAGAAAGATCTTTTTAACTTGAGAAATTCTCTTTCAACTTGAGAAGATCCTTTTAACTTGAGAAATCCTCTTTCAACTTGAGAAGATCCTTTTGACCTGAGAAATACCCTTTCAACTTAAGTAAGATCATTATAACTTGAGAAATCCCCTTTCAACTTGAAAACGATCCTTTTAACTTGAGAAATTCTCTTTCAACTTGAGAAGATCCTTTTAACTTAAGAAATCCTCTTGTAACTTGAAAAGATCCCTTTAACTTGAGAAATCACCTTTCAACTGGAGAAAGATAATTTTAACTTGAGAAATTCCCTTTCAACTTGAGAAGATCCTTTTAACTTGAGAAATCCTCTTTCAACTTGAGTGTGTGTGGTACTGCCACATACATCCATGTGATAAATGTAATGGAGGGTGACAATTTAAACCAGTAGGTTCTTTAAAATCCCGTATAATAGAGACAAACGGACATAAATGTGACAAGCAGCGGGGAACAGGCCCATGCTTGTCGATACAGTGACCACTGAACAATGACTGACTATTGTATGCACATGGCGGAAAGAAAGGCAGTGTTGACACATCTAATTACATTGTTGCCACGATGCATAATGAAAAAGTGGTCGTACAGTATATGTAATGGGAAAAGATAAATGGAAATAAATATCATTCTTCAATGAAATAATAATAAAGCAAATGTAATGTTCATAACTGTACGTAATGTAAATAATATATGGCATAATATTAGATATCTATACACCTCCCTCCCCCTTTACGCTCGTAGCAGTGTCTCGAGCGGAACGGTAATTTCTCTGAGCTAGTCGAGGTGAATGACGAGGGACATTGGAGGGTTCGGATGATGGCTCTCTTTCCTGGCCAGAACAAGGGGACACAGGGTCTTGGGGAGAGGTGTCATCACTTATATTAGCCACTGGGCGTAAATGTCGTCGGTTTCGAAACCATACACGACCACTTGGAAGGCGTACTTCATACCTTCTGGCCATTCCTCGGCCCATCACGGTACCAATCTTGTCCCATCGAAGCGTCGTTGCATCCTGTATCCTCACTCGTTGGCCGATGGTGAGCTTGGGTAGATGGCGGGCATGAGAGTTGTAAAGGCTCACAGCCTGGTCGGTTTGGGCAGCAGTGCGGCGGTCGTAATCTTCGGTCTTGGTTTGCCACTCCTCTTTGAATGATCTGGGGTGGGCTGGAACACAAGTGCGGAGAGGATGGCCATAGAGAATCTGCGCAGGGGAGCGTCCAGCAGGGTTCGGTGTATTCCGAAGCTCCATCAGTCCTCTATCAAAGGCTTCACAATCTATGTTCCCGGATGGGGCGGTCTTGAGGATAAGGTGTTTCACAGCTTTCACGGCAGCTTCTGCGTGTCCATTAGACTGAGGGTAATGTGGAGATGTGATGATGTGATGAACTCCCCAGCGGCCAGCAAATTGCTTGAAGTCGTGGCTGGAAAATGGGGGTCCTCCATCAGTTCGTAAGCGGAGTGGAACACCAACCTCGCGGAAGAAAACACAGAACATTCTTGTAACTCTGGCTGTAGTTGTGTCACGTCCACAGGGAACAACCACAGGCCAGCCTGAAAGTCTATCTGCAATAACAAGGAAGGATTTCCCTGCTACGTGGAAGAAGTCAGCCGACACGCTTTCAAAGGGCCGGGATGGGTGGTCATCACACATGTAAGGTTCCTGTTGCTGACTAGGAAGAAGCTGTTGGCAGGCCTCACAGCTTTCTACTTTACTCTTAATATCTGCATTGATGCCTGGCTAGAATACTGTCTGCATTGCACGACGTCGAGTAGCTTCAATCCCTCGGTGG
Organism: Palaemon carinicauda; assembly: GCF_036898095.1. Lineage (NCBI taxonomy): Eukaryota > Metazoa > Arthropoda > Malacostraca > Decapoda > Palaemonidae > Palaemon > Palaemon carinicauda. The sequence continues at coordinate 41,678,875 of NC_090737.1, read as the reverse complement.
CTGTCGTGGAGTCGATCCAAGGTGCGTCGACGGAGGGCTGCAGGGATGACGATCCGGGGTCCATACAATACCAACTCTCCATCCGCGTAAAGGTTGTCCCGCAGCTTCCAATACGGGAGGGCGGAAGCGTGGAGATCATAGCGGTTGGTGGGAAAGCCATTGGATACGTAGTGAACGAGACGACTGTAATCTTGATCCTGAGATGCGGCCATGCGGATTTCTTGTAGAGACTTATCCTCTTCGATGATGGGTCCTGTTGCCTGGTCGTCAGTAGAAGTGGCGGTGCTGGCAACGATACGCCTGACATGTGCAGTCGAAGTAGTGCATTCTTCTTCATCTTCAGGTGTGGGGCGACTGGTTGGGGAGCGAGACAGGGCGTCTGGTATGCAAAGTTGTTTCCCTGCGCGCCATACTGCAGTGAAGATGTAGGGGGCCACTTTCATCTTGAGACGTTGAAGGCGTGGATTCTCAATAGCATCCAGAGTGTAGTGATTGAGAATCGGTATCAAGGGACGATGATCAGTCATTAAGGTGAAATGCTGAAGTCCGGACAAGTAGAGGCGGCACTTAGCTATAGCCCAAGTGACTGCAAGTAGCTCCAGCTCTATGGTGGCGTAACGAGTCTCAGTATCCGTAAGGAAACGAGAGCCACACTGGACGAGACGCATCTGACCTCGGCCGTTATCTTGAAGTAGGGCATAACCGAGACCATATAGGCGTGAGGCATCTGTTTGTAGAACTACAGGCGAGGCAGGATTGAAGGGTCCTAGGACAGGAGGTGAAGTCAGAGCTGTCTTAACTTTCTTAAATGCTCGCTCATGGTCAGGCGTCCAGACGAATGAGCGTTTGGGGCTCATAAGTGGGCGTAGGGGCTGTGCTGCTGCTGCGATGTCTGGAGTGAAGTCGGCAAGTTGATTGACAAGACCCATAAACGACTTGACATCTGTCACGTTAGATGGTGTAGGAAAGTCCCGTATAGCTGATACCTTGTCAGGGTCTGCTGCAATACCATCGGATGATAAGACATAACCGCAAAAGTTAACTTTAGGGGCGGCTACGGTGAACTTGTCCTTGTTGAGGGTTATGCCATATTGACGGCATCTGGTCAGCATCTGGTGCACGTGTTGTAGGTGGGAAGGGAGATCCTCGTCGGAAAGGAGGATATCATCTACAACTTTCACACAGTTGGGAACACCTTGTAGTGCCATATCTCCACGGAGGCAGTATGCATCACCTGTTGCTGAAAATCCCATTGGGCCGCGACAGTGCTGGAATCTTCCGTACGGAGTTATAAATGTAGTCAGGTGGCGGTCCGTTTCTGCCAACTCCATTTGCCAATAGCCATGCAGGGCATCCGCTGTGGTGAAGTACTTCGCAGTAGGAGAGATATTGCGGACAGCATCATGGGGCGTTGGTGATGGGTGTGTAGGGTGGGCTACTTGAGAATTTAGATGGGTGTGATCCACAGTGATGCGCACACCTTTGTCCTTGGGTACCAAGACCATGGGATGGCACCATTCAGAGGGTTCGTCGCCTGCTGGTCTGATGATTCCTTGTTGCACCAAGGAGTCAAGTTCTTCTTTCACTTGATCTCTGAGAGCAAACGGAATGGGCCTGGGCGTATGGACAGCGAAGGGTGTAGCTCCAGGTTTCAGGTGAATCCTCATTGGAGAGCCTGTCATTTTCTTTAGTGGCTGGGTTTGTAGATCCTTCTTGGATATGAGGACGTCGCTGAAGTGCCGAAGAAAATAGTCCTTAATAGCTGCAGGTGACGTCATGGCGGAGGCAGGAAACTGAGCGCATCTGTTGACATGAGTTACCTTGAGGATAGGCTTCGGGAAGTCCGGTGACACTATGGCAAGGGCTCGGCAATGTTCACGAGAGAGGAGGGGAGTCTGGATATCCTCATGAACATGTATGGTTGCTGAGCAAGACTTGTTGCCAAGACGAAGTTTTGCCTGGAAGTGCCCTACAGCCGGTGTCATGGGAGATCCATCTGCTGTCACAACTTCTGTCATGGGTGGAGGTTCAAGGCTTGCCCGAGGTATGCCGAGTGCATCCAAATGTATGGTGCCAATCACTGTGATGTCTGCTCCTGTATCGGGGATTAGCTGGATATGTGATGATATATCGCCAAATGACAGAGAGACAGTGACTGGTGTGGGGGGCTCACTACCTGAGTTATCACCCACGAAACGGCAGCTGGTGTTTGACTTAGTAGTAGGAGGTGAAGCTGTATATCCAGTCTGACTTTTCTTGGTAGACATGCACATCTTCTCAAAATGTCCCTGTTTCTTGCAGTTATTGCACCGAGCTTCCTTAGCAGGGCATTTCTGAGTGCGGGGCCAATGACCTGTTCGTCCACAGTTATTGCATGATGCACCAGTGGCTGGGCATTGTCCAGAATCGTGTTTGCGAGAGCAATATTGACAAGGGTCACTGTTACGAGACTGGTGAGAACGTTGATCAGGAGATCGATGAGAAGTCCTCTTCTGTAGACGCTGGTTTTTCTTGTACGTAGATACTGCGTTGACTTGGCTAGGGGAAGATACAATGGCTGATGCAGTTGCACGTGTAGATTCGTAGGAACGGCAGCATGTCACAAACTCTGCGAGGGTAGATGAGGGTTGGAGTGGGATAAGGCGTTGTATTAACTCTTGGTCTCTCACACCCATCAAAATTACCATCTGCAATTGCCGTTCAGTGCAAGAGGTGGGGTTGCCAGTGCATAAGTCCACTTCATCAGCGAGATCCTTGAGGCGTGCGTAGTAGTCTGCAAATGATTCTCCGACAGCTTGTTTACAGGACAACAATTCCCTGCGTCGTAAGGCTTCATTTCTAAGGCTACGAAAGTGCTTCTGCATTGTATCCAACACCTCTGTAAGGGAAAGTGATGTGTTGGGAGGGATGCCCAGTGTATGCGTAAGCAGGCGCTGGACGTCCAGGGAGATGCAGGTTCTCAGGTGAATCAGCTGGGAAGTTTGATGTAATCTATCAAGTCCAACTAATGCTGCATAATCCTCAAAACGCAGTCTCCATTGGCGAAATGCTTGATACGTTGCATCTTGTTGCAAGAGAGGTGGGGGATGGACCGTAGGCTTGCTAGACGTTGTAGGTGTATGCACTGAGAAGTCAGGGGTTGGGGGAACAGGTGTAACAAGAGGTGCAATTATGGGGTTAGGTTGCTGGGGTTGCGATGCCGCAATCTGTCCTGATAGCAAGGAGAAAAGGGACATGAACCTCTGGTTGTCTTCCAGTCTTGATTGTTCCATCTGTAGTCTGAAGGTCTGCTCCTCTTGTCGTCGCCGGTCTTGTTCTTGCAGGCTGGAAGTCTGTAGAAAATGGATGAGATGAAGTATATCATTATTGTGGTCTCCTGACCTATTGGGAGTCAGGGGAGGAGGAAGAGTGCTGGTATCTTCATCAGCAGTGGGGATGTGCAAAGGTACTTCATCCGTCGTCAGACCCTCCGTTTGATCCTCTGCCTGATCCTCCGTCTGATCCTCTGTCTGATCCAATAAATCAATTAGCTGTTCCTCTTGCTCAGCCATATTGAGTTTGGTGTTGTACGAAAGCTTGAAATCTGTAGAGATCCAGAAAAATATCCAAATCGCTGTATGTGAGCGAAAGAAATCACTTTGGAGAGTTAAAAATTACAATGTTTGTCAGTGAGCTTGTGAAATAAGCGGCAGTTGGGTGAGCGAGCGAGTGTGTGTTGCGATCCGAGGGGAGGCGGGTGGGGTGAGTGAGCGTGCCTCTGGGCGAGAGCCTCGGGCCTCAGGCCCTCAGTCACCATCGATGCATGAAAGAGGGAGGACGTGTAGTGGGGCTGCTGAGAAAATGGCGCCAGAATTCAAATGTCCTAAGAAAATGTTGGCAAGGACACTAACATAATGCAACACAGCACTGTAACACACTGACACTCTAACCCTGCACTGCACAAACACTGTATCGTTCATAAGAGACACTGTAGTTAAAATCCTGAGTCACTGTAAGGGATCCAATGTGCGACACGAGACGAGAAGTAAACAGCAATGGCGGTCGTCGTCTTGGAATCCATAACGTCCGGTTACTCACTGCGCCATGTGTGTGGTACTGCCACATACATCCATGTGATAAATGTAATGGAGGGTGACAATTTAAACCAGTAGGTTCTTTAAAATCCCGTATAATAGAGACAAACGGACATAAATGTGACAAGCAGCGGGGAACAGGCCCATGCTTGTCGATACAGTGACCACTGAACAATGACTGACTATTGTATGCACATGGCGGAAAGAAAGGCAGTGTTGACACATCTAATTACATTGTTGCCACGATGCATAATGAAAAAGTGGTCGTACAGTATATGTAATGGGAAAAGATAAATGGAAATAAATATCATTCTTCAATGAAATAATCTTCTTCCCAGCTTGTTCCCATTTTTATATGGGGTCGCCGTTGCGGATGAGCCGTTTCCATCTTTTTCTATCCTGCGCTTCTGCCTCATCAATCCCCTTCTCCTGTAAATCTCCTCTGACACAGTCCCTCCATCTCTTTCTTGGTCTCCCTCTTCTTCTTCTTCCTTGAACCTCCATCTCCATAGTATGTCTCCCAACGTGGTCCTCATCTCTCCTCATCAAGTGTCCATACCATCTCAGCCTCCCTTCCTGCACTTTCTTTGATATTTCCACCACCTTTGTCGACCCCCTTATGTAGTCATTTCTTATCCGGTCCTCTCTTGTCACCCCAGACATCCACCTAAGCATTCTCATTTCTGCCACATCCATCTTCTTCTCCTCTGTCTTCCTCATGCTTGCTGTTTCTGTTCCATACAGCATTGCTGTTCTTACCACTGTCTTATGAAATTTTCCTTTCAATCTCAGTGGTATTCTTTTGTCGCAAAGAACTCCTGAGGCTGCTCTCCAGTTGTTCCAGCCTGCCTGTACCCGATGTTTAACTTCATCTTCCATACCTCCTCCAACATTAACAAATGATCCCAAATACTTAAACTTATCAACTCTCTTTATCTGTTCTCCCCTAAGCTGAATACTTTCTCTATCATCCCCCTCACTGGTGGTACACATATATTCTGTCTTAAATCTACTTATTCTCATTCCTCTGTCCTCCAGTACTTGCCTCCATCTTTCCAATTTCATTTCTTCAATGAAATAATAATAAAGCAAATGTAATGTTCATAACTGTACGTAATGTAAATAATATATGGCATAATATTAGATATCTATACATTGAGAAGATCCTTTTAACCTGAGAAATACCCTTTCAACTTAAGAAAGATCATTATAACTTGAGAAATCCCCTTTCAACTTGAAAACGATCCTTTTAACTTGAGAAATTCTCTTTCAACTTGAGAAGATCCTTTTAATTTAAGAAATCCTCTTGTAACTTGAAAAGATCCCTTTAACTTGAGAAATCCCCTTTCAACTGGAGAAAGATAATTTTAACTTGAGAAATTCCCTTTCAACTTGAGAAGATCCTTTCAACTTGAGAAATCCTCTTTCAACTTGAGAAGATTCTTTTAACTTGAGAAATCTCATTTCAACTTGAGAAACATCATTTTAACTTGAGAAATCCCCTTTCAACTTTAGAAAGATCAGTTTAACTTGAGAAATCCCCTTTCAATTTGAGAAAGATCAGTTTAACTTGAGAAATCCCCTTTCAATTTGAGAAAGATCAGTTTAACTTGAGAAATCCCCTTTCAACTTGAGAACGATTCTTTTAACTTGAGAAATCCCCTTTCAATTTGAGAAAGATCAGTTTAACTTGAGAAATCCCCTTTCAACTTGAGAACGATTCTTTTAACTTGAGAAATCCCCTTTCGACTTGAGAACGATTCTTTTAACTTGAGAAATCCCCTTTCAACTTGAGAACGATTCTTTTAACTTGAGAAATCCCCTTTCAACTTGAGAAAGATCCTTTCAACTTGAGAAATCCCCTTTCAACTTGAGAACGATTCTTTTAACTTGAGAAATCCCCTTTCAACTTGAGAACGATTCTTTTAACTTGAGAAATCCCCTTTCAACTTGAGAACGATTCTTTTAACTTGAGAAATCCCCTTTCAACTTGAGAACGATTCTTTTAACTTGAGAAATCCCCTTTCAACTTGAGAACGATTCTTTTAACTTGAGAAATCCCCTTTCAATTTGAGAAAGATCAGTTTAACTTGAGAAATCCCCTTTCAACTTTAGAAAGATCAGTTTAACTTGAGAAATCCCCTTTCAACTTGAGAACGATTCTTTTAACTTGAGAAATCCCCTTTCAACTTGAGAACGATTCTTTTAACTTGAGAAATCCCCTTTCAACTTGAGAACGATTCTTTTAACTTGAGAAATCCCCTTTCAACTTGAGAACGATTCTTTTAACTTGAGAAATCCCCTTTCAACTTGAGAACGATTCTTTTAACTTGAGAAATCCCCTTTCAATTTGAGAAAGATCAGTTTAACTTGAGAAATCCCCTTTCAATTTGAGAAAGATCAGTTTAACTTGAGAAATCCCCTTTCAACTTGAGAACGATTCTTTTAACTTGAGAAATCCCCTTTCAACTTGAGAACGATTCTTTTAACTTGAGAAATCCCCTTTCAATTTGAGAAAGATCCTTTTAACTTAAGAAATCCCCTTTCAACTTGAGAACGATTCTTTTAACTTGAGAAATCCCCTTTCAACTTGAGAACGATTCTTTTAACTTGAGAAATCCCCTTTCAACTTGAGAACGATTCTTTTAACTTGAGAAATCCCCTTTCAACTTGAGAACGATTCTTTTAACTTGAGAAATCCCCTTTCAACTTGAGAAAGATCCTTTCAACTTTAGAAATCCCCTCTCAACTTGAGGACGATCTTTTTTAACTTGAGAAATCCGCTTTCAACTTGAGAACGATCCTTTTAACTTGAGAAATCCCCTTTCAACTTGAGAAAGATCCTTTCAACTTTAGAAATCCCCTCTCAACTTGAGGACGATCTTTTTTAACTTGAGAAATCCGCTTTCAACTTGAGAACGATCCTTTTAACTTGAGAAATCCCCTTTCAACTTGAGAAAGATCCTTTCAACTTTAGAAATCCCCTCTCAACTTGAGGACGATCTTTTTTAACTTGAGAAATCCGCTTTCAACTTGAGAACGATCCTTTTAACTTGAGAAATCCCCTTTCAACTTGGGAAAGATCCTTTTAGCTTGAGAAATCTCCTTTCAACTTGAGAACGATCCTTTTAACTTGAGAAATCCCCTTTCAACTTGGGAAAAATCCTTTTAACATGAGAAATCCCCTTTCAACTTGAGAAAGATCCTTTTAACTTGAGAAATCCCCTTTCAACTTGAGAAAGATCCTTTTAACATGAGAAATCCCCTTTCAACTTGAGAAAGATCCTTTCAACTTGAGAAACGCCCTTTCAACTTAAGAAAGATCCTTTTAGCTTGAGAAAGCCCCTTATAACTTGAAAAATTCCCTTTTCAACTTGATAGTGACCTTTTTACTTTGAAAATTTCTCTTTTATCTCGAGAAAGAGCCCTTCAACTTGAAAAAGACCTATTATTATTATTATTATTATTATTATTATTATTATTATTATTATTATTATTTCCTGCTAGGCTACAACCCTAGTTGGAAAAGTAGGATGCTATAAGCTCATGGGCCCCAATAGGGAAAATAGCCCAGTGAGGAAAGGAAGCAAGGAAAAAAATATTTTAAGACCAGTAACAACATTAAAATAAATATTTCTTATACAAACTATAGAAACTTGAACAAAACAAGAGGAAGGGCAATTAAATAGAAAAGTGTGCCCGAGTGTACTCTCAAGCAAGAGAACTATAACCCAGGAGACAGTGGAAGACCATGGTACAGAGGCTATGGTACTACCCAAGACTAGAGAACAATGATTTAATTTTAGAGTTTCGTTCTCCTAGAAGA
>NC_090737.1:41658476-41665976 GCF_036898095.1 Palaemon carinicauda | reverse complement strand
GTGAATATATATATATATATATATATATATATATATATATATATATATATATATATATATATATATATATATATATATATATATACACACATATATATACACGTATATATACGCACGTACATATATATATATATATATATATATATATATTTGTTCCGACACGAATACTTTACCTCGAATTACCTCTTCGGAGGGTCCTTGGACCTCTCTCAATCTCGACCAAGATTTTCCGTGCTACCCCCCCTATCTCGCTCCCGATAGTTCCTACCCCCGCCGCCAGGATGATTCCTGCGGCCCGGATTAGGGCAGGTCACTGCTTTTCCCGGGTCAGGATCTCATTAAGTCCTAGGTCGTGAGATGCGAATCATCTCACTCTCTCTCGGTTAAACTCTCGAACCTTTGGCGCGTTGTGATCCCACGTGTTCCCAGTGTACGGACTTGTGTTTTTTCGCAGTGTACCTCCCAAGTGTTCCTGTGCGTTCACTTTTCAACCATGTCCTTACCCGGTGTTTAATTCATTCCCTTAGTGCTTGTGTCGTGCGTTGTGTGCGTTATGGAACTGTATTCCTAGATTTTCTTCAAGGAATTGATAGCTGAAAGGAAAACTTTTTACAAGAAATCGTTCTTCCTCCCCTTATCCTCGGTGTTGCCGTGTAGGGGCAGCTTATGTTCCTCTTCAACCACGTGTCAGGACTACTGGTCCTGGAACGTAGTGCAGTGAGTGCACTTCGGCACTAAAAGGAAGAATACATCCAAGAGGCTCGTAGGAAGACGAGCCTCTCTTCGCCAACTTAATTCCCGATGCCTCGTCGAATAGAGATTCTTATACAGCCATCTTCCCCTACCCAGAGTAGGGGACGAGGTAAGTCAGTTGAGGGGAAGTGCCCATTGCTCTTCCCCAAGAATTTGAGTGGGTGCGGTATAGCACCAAGAGGAAGTGGGCGACGAAGGGTTCGCCTAAGAAGACTAGCGCCGGGCGTCCCGCCGGGCTGAGCTTCCCTACCACCCTCTCCTACCCAGAGTAGGAGACGAGGTTGGTTTATTGTGTAGAAGATAACTCTTAAGAAGTAGTTCGAGGTAAGTGCTACTTTCGGGAGTGTTGGGGAGACGGAGTCCTGGTGCAAGCAGGCCACGTCTCCTCTGATGACCCCATGTGGGGGAAAATGTCTCTAATTCTTCTCCAGTCTCTTAGCGTATTTTTCAGTCTCTTCTGCAGCCGAGGGCCTCGCCGAGAAGGAGCCCCCCAGGTCTGTCTTGCAGCGTCCCCCGGACCGACAACCCAGGGTTTTTTCTCACGAAGGCCATCCTCCAGACGCAGATATAACCCTCGCAGGGAGAAATGCGAGAAGGCCTCTTCAGGCAGGCGTAAGACCGCGAAGCCTCCGGTTCACCCCGCCAACGGGTGTAACCGAGCTTCTTTACGGGCAGCCTGGCCGAATCAGCACAGCTGGTTCGGCCCTCGGACTTAAAAGGAACGGTTCCCTCCGTCGGGTCAGCCCACGAGGATCCGCGTCCGCGTCCCCCAGCCCGCCCGCAGGTGTAAGCGGGCTTATTTACGGGCAGCCTGGCCGAATCAGCACAGCTGGCTCGGCCCTCGGACTTAAAAGGAACGGTTCCCTCCATCGGGTCAGCCCACGGGGATCCGCGTCCGCGTCCCCCAGCCCGCCCGCAGGTGTAAGCGGGCTTATTTACGGGCAGCCTGGCCGAATCAGCACAGCTGGCTCGGCCCTCGGACTTAAAAGGAACGGTTCCCTCCATCGGGTCAGCCCACGGGGATCCTCGTCCGCGTCCCCCAGCCCGCCCGCAGGTGTAAGCGGGCTTATTTACGGGCAGCCTGGCCGAATCAGCGCAGCTGGTTCGGCCCTCGGACTTAAAAGGAACGGTTCCCTCCGTTGGGGCAGCCCACGAGGATCCGCGTCCGAGTCCCCCGGAGAGAATACACGAACAGTAGTCCTCGACGGTACGGTGTTGCCGGTTCTGACCCCGAACCGGGTGCGGAGCTCCCCGACGGGGAAACCGGTACCACCGCAAGGGAGTGCCTGGGATTCCAGAACCGAAGCGACCGGGGAGTGCCCTATTGGAATCGATTAAAAAAAAAAAAAAAAAAAAAAAAAAAAAAAAAAAAAAAAAAAAAAAATGGAAACCCATTCATGTTTTATATTGAGATAAAAATCATTTTCTTTTACATGATTGCCAGGTGTGTCCTTTACACGAATGTGTCTACTCTTCATGTTCTTTCAGGTATTACACTTGAAAGGATATCGATCGTCATGAGCAATAAATCTCTTAGGTATTGACATCATTAGACATCTAGAATAATTCTTAACGAGAAGCCCAGACTTCAGGGACCCTGATAGTCGTGAAGCTAAATAGTCTGCAATAAGTTATTATTGTTATTATTATTATTGTTGTTGTTGTTATTGTTATTACTTGCTGAACTGCAACCCTAGTAGGAAAAGCAGGATGCTATAAGTCCCGGGGCCGTAACAAGGAAAATAGCCCAGCGAGGAAAGGAAACAAGGAAAAATAAAATATAAGAACAGTAACAACATTAAAATAAATCTTTCATAAATAAATTATAAAACTATAAGTCCAGCAAGGCCTTCAACCCTTAGGTTAGTGACTTTTCAGTCTCTCACACTAACAGCTAACTGGGTGTTCTGGAAGCGAAACACTGTTCTGGCGTAAGTGTCTTGGTAGGCACCAGACAGGGGGACGCGACCCATCGCAGCTTTCCCTTGGGGGGAGAATCTCTGTTTCCTCGGAAGGAACGAGAAACCATAGTGGAGAAGGTCTTGAAATAGAAGGAGGCTAACGTCCCCAGACCTACGACTCCTAGGAGACCACCCTAGAAGAGATCTGTCTCGGATAGTGCCGCGACACCCCAAGCATCTACCAGCACTACGAGGAGAGAAGCCCTCGTCCTCCTGGTCCGCAACGCCTCAGCCCCTCCACAGGGGAGCTCCAGCGCCTTCTAGCTCCTTCAGGTCGGGTTACCCCGCCTCTAGGGGTGGCAGGTCAGGCCGCCCCTCTAGAAGAAGGGAAGAGTGGGAGGCTCCCTATCCCCACCCAACCTTCGGGTTGGAGGATGACTCAGGCGTCACTGGCAAGCATGGAGGGCTCAAGGAGCGGAACCTTGGACAGTGTCCTTACTAAAGAAGGGCTACGGACTTCCATTCCTAACGGAACCACCCACGCCTTTTCCGGCCAACCGGTTAGATGGCTAGATCCTAAAGACCCGTTAAAGAGGAACGCCCTTCAAGAGGAGGTGTTGTCCATGCTAGAGAAGGGTACCATGGAAGAAGTTCTTCTCCCAGGACCAGGTGTCTACAGTCGCCTATTCCTGGCAGAAAAAGCGACCGGGGGGGGGGGAGGCCGGTTATAGATCTGTCAGATCTCAACAGGTTCGTCAAGATGACGGACTTCTAATGGACACGCAGAATTCGGTCCTGCTGCCCTTGAGGGAGAAAGATTGTAGAATACCATCGACCCCAAGGACGCATACTTCCAGATTCCGGTCCACACCTCGGGTCGGAGGTTCCTCCAGGTGAAATAGGGTTCCCAGTTCCTGCAATTCAGGACCCCTTTTTCTTTGGTCTGTCAACAACGCCCAAAGTGTTCGTGAGAGTCCCCACGGCTGTCGCAAGGGGGCCCACGAACGAGGCATTCGCCTTAGCAGATACCTGGACGGCTGGTAGCTTCTTCCCTCCTCAAAGGTCCTCTTGGAGGAACAAGGGAGAAGTCTCCTCCAGTTTGGCAAGGATCTGGGGAACTGAATCTACCCGAAGTAGCAAAATCTATCCCCTTCCACCGGAATGAACTACTGGGGAATGACATTAGACCTTTTTTTCGGGGAGAATTTTTCCCTTCGGAGAATAAGATATGACACCTCAGGCTCATTAGTCAGCCGTTCCTACTGTTCACAGACGCCTCCAACCAGAGATGGGGAGCCCTTCCCCTCGACGAAGCGGCACGAGAGACCTGGTTGGAAGGGGAGAGACAACTCCACACAATGTCCTGGAGTTGGAAGTAGTCCAGAAGGCATGCCTACACTTCACAAGTCTGCTAAAGGGGAACTCCGTGGCGTGGATGAGCGACAGCACCACGGTAATGGCATACATGAACAAGCAGGGTACTTGTAATCGAAGGAGTTGGGCGATCTCACCATAGAGAATCTAGACTGAGTGATAGGGAATCAAGGGGTGATGTTAGCAAGGTTCTTTCCCGGAAAGTAAATCGCCCTGGCCGACGGCCTCAGCAGAATGGGCCACATAGTAGGGACAAAATGGTCCCTTCCCCCAGGAATAGCCAAGCTCATCATTCAACGATGGGGCTCCCCGGTGGTTGACCGGCTAGCAACAACCTCAACGCCCAACTCCCAGTCTATTGCCCCCCTGTACAAGACCCCGAAAGATTCCTTAGAAGACTCTTTTTTCAGAACAAGTGGGACAATCTGGATGTGTACGTTTTCCCCCTTTTCACGCTGATAAGACATGGGCTCAGCAGAATAAAGGTGGCTCGAAGCCTACAGATGACTTTGGTAGCGCCCTGGTGGCTAGACAGAGAGAGTAGTTCGCGGACCTAAAGACCTATCGAGTCAACCGCCGTGGCCTCTGTCCGTCAGGTCAGATCTACTGAGTCAACCGCTCTTCCTCAGGTTCCACGACAACCCTCTCTCTCTTCGCCTTCACGCCTGGAGACTATCGAGCGACTCCTGAAGAAGGAGGGGTACTCCTCCTCCACAGCCAAGAGGATGTCCCTATACCTAAGAAAATCCTCTACCGTAGTCTACCAGGCGAAGTGGGCCGCCTTTACGAAATGGTGCGCGACAAAACAAATAAGACCTCTCAAAGCCTCGGTCCCTGACATAGCTGATTTTCTAGTGTACCTTAGGGATAAAATAGGAATGCCAATCCCGGCTATTAAAGGAGTACGAGCAGCCTTAGGCCAAGTCTTTCTCCTGAAAGGCATCGACCTGGGGACCTCAAGACACATAGGGATGCTGATTAGAAGTTTCGAACAATCCTTCCCTCCCCAAGCCAGGAGAGTGCCTAGATGGGACCTGGCCAAGGTCCTGAAAATGTTGTGTCGTCCGACCTTTGAACCACTCAGAGATATCGGGGACAAAGGTCTCACCCTCAAGGCAGTCTTCTTGCTAGACTTAGCTTCGGCTAAGAGGGTAGGTGAGATCCACGGTCTCTCCTACGACGTGGCACACTCCAAAGGGTGGAAGGAGGTATCTTTCAAGTTCGTACCCTCCTTTGTAGCAAAGACTCAGAACCCAGCAGTCTGGGACCCGAGGTTTGAAGGTTTCTCTTCTTCAGCCATCCCCAAGACAGGCAATACGGACGACCTGTAGTTATGCCCGGTCAGGACGATCAGGAAATACCGGGAAAGGACGGCCCATCTCCGTCCGGGTGCCAAGAACCTCTTCGTCTCTTCAGGCGTTAATAAGAAGCAAGTGTCCAAGAACACTATTTCCTTCTGGCTGAGACAAGTCATCACTAGGGCTTATGAAGAAGACAAGGTGGCAGTACCAGGCACTCCCCGTCCCCATGACATCAGAGGCCTGAGCACTTCCTTGGCCTTTGAGAGAAATATGGCAGTGGGCCAGATCCTGCAGGCCGGCACTTGGTCACACCAGTCGACCTTCACGGCCCACTAACTCAAAGACTACTCAAGAAAGTCTTTGGATGGATTCTCCATTGGGACAGTCATCGCCGCCCTCCAAGCTGTGTAGTGGCAGGCTGGAAGACGTCCCCAACAAGTGAATAGTCTCATCCCTACTTCGTCAGGAGAAGACTCAGTAGAGAAAATGTCAAGAGGTAACCCTAAAATTATAAGCGTAAGTTTTCCCTGCTACCCCCTATCCGCTCTCTGTACCCCCGCATTACGTAGCCCTCCAGGCACCATGTGCCTAACCAAGTGGCAGAATGGCTCTCCCGCCTCCTAAAGTGTAAGTCTCCGAAGAGGTAATTCGAGGTAAAGTATTCGTGTCGGAACAAATGAAAAATTTTAAGTAATTTTTATTTTTCCTAACATACTTACCGAGAATTACCTCTGAGTAATGGCCCTCCCTTCCGTCCCCGAGTGCCATTCTTCTATTGCCGAGTCGGGCTAAACGGAGGACTTAATGAGATCCTGACCCGGGAAAAGCAGTGACCTGCCCTAATCCGGGCCGCAGGAATCATCCTGGCGGCGGGGGTAGGAACTATCGGGAGCGAGATAGGGGGGGTAGCACGGAAAATCTTGGTCGAGATTGAGAGAGGTCCAAGGACCCTCCGAAGAGGTAATTCTCGGTAAGTATGTTAGGAAAAATAAAAATTACTTAAAATTTTTCATATATATATATATATATATATATAAATATATATATATATATATATATATATATATATATATATATATATATATATATATATATATATAACGCTATACTTAGAGAGAGAGAGAGAGAGAGAGAGAGAGAGAGAGAGAGAGATTTTATACCTGAGGCTTTATGCCTTCCAACTCTCTCTCTCTCTCTCTCTCTCTCTCTCTCTCTCTCTCTCCTCTCTCTCTCTCTCTCTGACATTGTGTGAAGGTGATGAGAAGGCCTTTTCACTAATGGCAACAGGATGACCCACCTGATAGGAATTGCTAAGGAGATTGGATTAATCTGAGCCACATTCCTGGCATTGCTGCATTTTGCCACAGATTCTAAACTGTCACTCACGCGCCTACCTCTAAGCTCTCTCTCTCTCTCTCTCTCTCTCTCTCTCTCTCTCTCTCTCTCTCTCTCTCTCTCTCTCTCTCTCTCTCTCTCTCTCTCTCTCTCTCGATGCGTTTTCTGAATACTGGGAGTTTGTTTACAAAGATCCAGTTCTTCTCGTATTCAGACATGATAAATCAAGATAAAAAAAAATAATTTATTTTTTCTGACATTAAACAAACCCAAGTAAAATTAATCCAAAAGAGAGAGAGAGAGAGAGAGAGAGAGAGAGAGAGAGAGAGAGAGAGAGAGAGAGAGAGAGAGAGAGAGAGAGAGTATTACAGTTAATTAGTTGAGACCTGAAATCTTCCTCGATTAGTTCTTTCGAAGATGAACACCTCGAGGATTGTATATCTTATTTTCATTCAGGTTCTGATCCTAAACCTTTTAGAAGACTATGGGTCTCATTCAGTTATAACAATGGCCTGACCCAAGCTTATCTTCACTTTCAACCTACAAATGGGGCAGTGACAATTCGTTTTGGCGAATCCCAGATCCCATATACCTACGACGCCAGTATCTAGATAAAATGATATTTCTGGACCTTCTGAAAAATTAATCTCAACTGATATCCAAATCAAGGTCCTTCAACTTTTTTCGTCATTGAGATTCTCGACAGAGAACTCCACAGGTCAGTGAAATCTCATCACTGTCTTATTCATAATTATCTTGAACTTTAACCCGAAAAGCTGTACCTTCTCCACCTCGAAGAGTTCTTGTTGGATCGCCCAACGCGCTTCTGAAACCTA
>NC_090737.1:41638476-41653476 GCF_036898095.1 Palaemon carinicauda | reverse complement strand
GCATTGTATCCTTGTGAGGCATATTCAAAGGATTTTTCATTTTTATCCTATAGAAATAGCAAGGTAAATAGGCATATATTTAAGGTAAAGATAACTATGGCAATGTGGAGTTTCCTTTCATAATTTATTTCTCAAATTTAATTTCAATGAGTTCAAATACATCACAATGCAACGAACGGATGGATGACTCATTACAAATCTTATGAAATGTGGATTCCTACTGGAAGATGAAAGAGATAAGCCCGTAGATCAAAGACAAAAAAAAAAAAAAAAAAAAAAAAGAATAAGTAGAACATCGGTCTTTTCCCCATAGAAATTCAACAATAATTTTAGAAGTCGTTTTATGAGCATGTGATGATAAAAAGAGAGAGAGAGAGAGAGAGAGAGAGAGAGAGAGAGAGAGAGAGAGAGAGAGAGAGAGGAGAGAGAGAGAGAGAGACGGGGGGGGGTGTTAGCTGATTTATTTTTCTTTATTTATAAAACACAATTTATACTCGTATATTTCCTATTTTTTGTGTGTAACAACTAAGCCCATGGGTAACAAACTCGGAATTAAGACTTGCCGTCCTCTAGCCAGGCCTCAGCCACGCTCACCACTGACCCTTCCAGAAGCGTGCAGAAGGAAATACCAAGACTTTTCAACCCTCTCTTATAATGGACTGGTAGACTAATCATAATAGGTAGTAAAAGAACGACTATAAATAGACGAACCTTTTGAAGTCTTCATCTAATTAGCAAGGAAATTCTTTCGAAATTGATTACCTATCACTGTCAACGTTACCCAAAGAAAACTCTGTAGCCTTTTTCATCTTTTGTTCTTTCTCGGGTCTCGGGATGCAAAAGTTCCTTTGTGTATTATATTCAGCTTTACTTACCAGGAAAAGGTCTTTAAATTACGGGGCCACAGAATAAAATCGAGTCCTTTTGACAAAGTTACACTTCAAATAGGTGCTCAACACCTACAGTAGTTGCACGACTTGGAGGACTCTAGATAGAAAAGCATTTTCTTCGTTACAAATGCCATCATACTATTATCTCGCTTTTATGAAATCCCCAGATTGAATCGTGTTCTTTTTCGAACAAGTAATTTATAATTCTTATTACCAGACGTCTTAACGAGCAACATTTCATCGCTGAGTTTGATTTTCCACAAGGCTTCTTTAGCAGACAACATTCCGGTCGAAGACAGGATTCGACTGTTGGCTTGCTTCTTGAGATTGTGCCGTTTTAAGACTAGATTATGACCATGTCATTTTTTTTTTTTTTACTTTTGGTCTTAAAACTAGAGATTAGCGTATAATTTTTGGACGTTTAGCTATTAGTTTTGTATTTAAAATTTGGCTAATAGATGTACTTTTGGACTTTGCTTGTTGGTCTTGGATTTCAAATGTTACTTTTGACTATTTTTTTTAAATTGGTCATTACTGTTGAGTTTAGATTTTTTATATAGGCCTTGTTCCTGACTTTGGTTGTTGGTTTTAAATTTGAATTCTGCCTGTTGGTGTTGTTCGTGAACTTTGAGGGTTGGCTTCGGCTTTATTTAGCAATTTGCCTCGGGTTTGGATTTTACCAGTTTGTGTCGTTTTTGAACACATTGGTTTTTGGCCGTGGATCTGAATTTTACTTTTGTCGTTATTCTTAGACACACTTCCTACTGGTGTTGGTTTTGGACTTTGGCTCCTATCCCTCGGCTTGGATTTTTACTCTGTTATTGAAATTTGACAGTTAACCTTTGGTCGTATTCCATAAATAGGAAGCTTACAAGCCTCACAGAATCTTATGAAATTCAACATCACACAGATATTCCTTTATTCCCGTCTAATAGGAGAAGGACACTCCATAGCCTTTGTACCGTGGTCTTCCACTGTCTTGGGTTAGAGTTTTCTTGCTTGAGGGTACAATTTGGCGCGCTGTTCTGTCTTGTTTCTCTTCCTCTTGTTTTGTTAAAGCTTTTATAGTTTATATAGGAGATATTTATGTTAATGTTGCTACTCTTCTCAAAACAAAATTATTTTTCCTTGTTCCCTTTCCTCACTGGGCTATTTTCCCTGTTGGAGCCCCTGAGCTTATAGCATCCTGCTTTTCCAACTCGGGTTGTAGCTTACCAAGTGATAATAATAATGATAATTAACCTTTTCTCTAGCAATTTCTTAATTAGGGTCATACATTATGCCTGAAATCTTCTTTGACTTTCATTCTATATGCTTCTCACACCTCTTTTGCTTCAGTTTTCTTTTCTTACGTGACGAGACAACAAAGGCCTCTTTTCAAACTGCCTCATTTGTCATTCATCGCTCGTCTTCTGACATTTCCCTCGCGTTTACTGACATTTCTTGATAGACGGCACAAGGCCTTTGACAATCACTTCATCGGTGGAAATATGTCGGACGGTTACTTCGTCAGCCTCTGAGGTAGGAATTGATATCAATGAAGTAAATGTAATGCATATTTTTGTATTACAGTGGTGTAAGCAATGAATGTATTTTGATTGAAGGTATTGGATAAGTATAAAATCTTGGTATGGAAGAGAATTTTTCGTTTCCTAAGAAATTCGTCGATTGGAGAGAGAGAGAGAGAGAGAGAGAGAGAGAGAGAGAGAGAGAGAGAGAGAGAGAGAGAGAGAGAGAGAGAGAGAGAGAGAGAGAGAGTAGTTCAAAGTATACTGAAACCTCCAAGAAAAAAATTATTTTCACAAACTTTTTAAGGATTGTTTTTATTGCATCCGTGAATATGGATCAATATTGAGGAATTAGAGAAGATTGTTTGATGAAAAGCATTTGGGAATAACTAAAAACGTTGGGCATATCAGTTAGTGCAAGAAGTGGCAAAGACTGGTGAAAATCGGAAAATTTTCGTAGGACGACGAATCTGAAAAATGGAGGGTTTAAAAGTTATAATCATGAAACGAAATAAAAGTTATGATAATACCGTGATCAATGTGAATTTTGATGATGTGTGAGCGGGAATTAATGAATGTGAAGATATACGAGAGACTTTTTTTTCGTGGAAACTAATTGGGTTTGTGGAATGAGAAAAGTAGTTGTTAAAATCACCTCTTTGAAAAGAAAATTTGGAAAGATAACGTTCTAGTGAGGAGAATGCTTCCACGAAAGGCCGGAAGATGTGAAAAAAAATTAATCCTGAAGTAATGTGCTCAGGTTTATAGAGAAAATAGGAAATAATTGACAGTCGAAACAAAGGAGTGGGCTTGGAGACCATAACATTCCGAGCTGCTAAGAGGCAGATATGATAGAAATTCATGTTTGAAATATCCAAGTAGTTTGCATTAAAAATTTATAGATGAGAAGAGCGTCGATGTTTTACTGATGATGCAATTAAGTTTAGGAAAAGTCCTCGATAATAACATTTTTAAGTATTCGTGAATAAGGTCTCATGAGATGAATTGAACAAGGACTGCCTTCTGGCATACCTCCAAAGCCACCCTCTCTTCAAGAGTAATGACCTCTATCCCGACAAAAGTAAAGTTCACAATACCTACGAGCTGACAACTGAAATCCCACTGGTGCAGAAATAATGTTTATTTAAGACAATTGCAATTGCAAAATGCATTGCCAAACAGCTCGAATTTATTGTGCCCTTTATGGGAAACTCATACATATCATTAATACAACCGAGTTATTTATTGGGGCAACGAATTTAATTGCGTCATCCCCTTTGTTGATTAGAGGGGACAATATGGTCACGGCTGTTAATTGGTAAGTGTATTTACATTGAAAATAATTGACAGTTCCCGCCCCCGAAATGTTCCCACGCAAGTTAACTCTGGATGCTTTGGTGTATTCTTATTTCCCTTCATTCGTTGTATAATGTTTACTTTTATGCTTTGTGGCTTCCTATATTCAATGAATTAAGAAAATATTCTGTAGGCAGCGGAGTCTGAGAAAAATAGCGTATCGGAAAAGGGAAAGGCAGAGTTATTCTGACAATTTTTAGCATAGAAAATTTACCATATCATAATAAAACTATCAAATAGAGAGAATTACCTTTGCATCATTACTTGGTGTGCAGCTAGTCAGCCATCTTCTAGTTATTGGCGGCATTTTCTTAGGCATAATTTTATACATAAAAATAACATAATCATTAGTCAAAGGCCATGCAAGGTACTTGTAAAGAGTATATTGGATGAATGTTGTAAGGTTTGGAATTTATGAATGATATGAATTGGGGCTATATAGCTCCTAACTGGGGACTGTAAGGACATTCGAAACCTCAGTGCAAGTGAGGAAAAGTTGCACTATGAAGTAAAAGGTAAAAGCGCTTAACAGAAAGATGTAAGAAAGAAAATAGGAGATGAGGTATAGTAGAAGGGTAAAATGTGAGTGCATTTAGGGGCAAAAGGGAAACTGCAAAGACCCTTAAGTAATACCTGCAGTACCCCGCGTGAGGTGCAATGACGGTGCTATTCCCCAACGGACCTGAACTTTAGAGAGGAGAGAGGCTGGTCCCCGGGCTAGGCGACTTATTAACCACAGAAAAAAATATATGATACAAATAAATTCAGTTTTATTCGATAGAGATGTTTCACATCCATAATTCTCAAACCTTCACATGAAGCAAACATCGAACGAATGAACGAATGAAATGTTCTAAACGAAGAAACAGAGCAAAATATAAAAAGGCCCAGCAATAATGATATGTAATATGATTTTACTTCCATAAAAACTTTGATAGAAAATATAAAACTAAGCTCACTCAGTTAACAGATAACCGAGACGAGCAAAACATCCGAGTGAAGAAACGGGCTTACAGTTTCACCCTAGTTATCACAAACTAATGCATTTTATAAATGCAAGCTTTCCCCAGATTTCCCTCATGTTCTTAAAGAAGAACCAAGGGCAAAATTTATCCGGAAATTCGCCTTTTCCTTTCATAAATTTCAAGAGGAACACCTGATATCGAGAGACTTGAGATTTCTCCCTTCTGAGGACTTCCGGACTCGAGGCTTTTAGCTGGTATGATGACGTAAACCAAGATGCAATTTAGCCTTTGTTTCTACAGGGCTTTAACACACACTGAATACTGTCGTTACATTGATTAACAGGTAGGAAAGTGGGTTAGGTCCCTCTCAGATTAGTGGGGGTATCTTCACATGCTGAAGGCAGAAAGTTTGTGAAAAATATAACCTTGCTCTAACAAGTACTACAACAAATTTCATGATAATAATAATAATAATAATAATAATAATAATAATAATAATAATAATAATAATGAATGCATTAATGATAGCATTGATGACATTATCTTGTGTATAATTGGTATATCGTCAATGAATTTACCGCAGTGAAGGCAATGATGATGATGCTGAGAGAGAGAGAGAGAGAGAGAGAGAGAGAGAGAGAGAGAGAGAGAGAGAGAGAGAAAAAATGGCAAAATTGTCTCCCTAAACGAGTTGCAACTAAATATTAAGATGACATCTCAGAATAGCCTTCATTTTGGCAAGCATTTCTTGCAAAACCAAGCGGAGTCTTGAGTCAGGATTTTGTCCAGTTCTTATTTTACAACTCCTTTCATTGCACTCTTCACGCCCCCACTACCCACCTATCACGCCCTCCGGCATATGGACTGCTGGAGGAGTCGTTAAACACCTAATGAGGTGGGACTCCTAGAAGGACTCTGAGAAGAGCTGTTCTAAACTGGGATTATCGAACACTATCGAGAGCTTTCAATCTTACTCTCCTGGGGAAGGAATGCAGATAGTGGAATGTTTTTTTTTTTCTTTTTTTTTTAGCTTTTCTTTGTTTACTTTTTCTATCCAATTGTGAAATCTTTTGAGGTCAATCACATGCTACTAGATATAGTCATCATCTTTTATTATTATTATTATTATTATTATTATTATTATTATTATTATTATTATTATTATCATTATTATTATTATTATTATTATTACTATTTCCTAAGCCACAATCCTAAAGTAATTAGAAAGGCAGGATGCTACAAGCCCAAGGGCTCCAACAGGAAAAGAGCCCAGTAAAGAAAGGAAATAAGGAAACCAATAAACTATATCAGAAGTAATGAATAAAGAATATCATAAGATCAGTAACAACGTAAAAATGTTTGTCATAAACTAGAAGAGAGACTTATGTTGACCTGTTAAAAAAAAAAATCAACTAATTTGAATGCCTGAAATTCCAATGATTCAACTGCCAGATTAGGAAGATCATTCCACAATGTGGTCACAGCTGGAATAAGATTTCTGGAATACTGTGTAGTATTGAGCCTTATCGTGGAGAAGGTAAGATAGTTATAAATAACAGAATCTCTCATTTTGTAAATTTATAGCCTATCTATTTATCTGTTTATTTGAATTATCATCTATTCCTTGCGTTACATAAATATTCCAGATGTAGTCAGGAGGCTTGTTCTATGTCACTATTTTGTATGTATTTATGATGTATGATTATATCACTAAAAAACATACTTGCTTTTTTGTATATGGCTTCTTGTAGTCATAATGAACTAATCAACTCACATATCAAACGTAAAATTTTAAGTTCATCTATCTATCTATTTTGTCCAAAATTCCAATCACCATCAAATGCACCTTAAAGCAATCGACACGATTCAAAAGAAATCTTGTCGGATATTGGGAAATTCCTCGCAAGGGGCTGAGGACAGACAACGAATGACGGAGGGAAACTTACATCTTCTTTAAAATTGGGGCTTTTGTTCCCTATAGTGTTGAGGCTGGACTTGATTTTAACACTTTCCCGTAATAATAGGAAGCCCAGGAGGCAATTTGCTTGGAATTTGGAGACTATGAGGTAAAGAACCAACGAACTAATACAGCGACCCAGATTTTTCACACTGCGAGCACTTTATTTCCAGTCTATTTAAGAGACGCATTTATATATATATATATATATATATATATATATATATATATATATATATATATATGTATATATATATATATATATATATATATATATATATATATATATATATATATTTATATATATCAATATATATATTTATATATACATATATATGTATATAAATACACATATATATATATATATATATATATATATATATATATATATATATATATACATATATATATATATATATATATATATATATTTATATATATATATATATATATATATATATATATATATATATATATATATATGTATATATACTGTCTATGCACATATACATGTGATCGGATTTAGAAATTTTGGTTATATGGCCTGTCGTTTAGGGCATAGGAGGCCATTAAGCACCCATCTGAAATTCAGTGGAAAAACCTGCAATCACGGTATAAGATAAAAATGAAAAGAGGTGGGGCAGCAAGATGGAAGATTGGATGTGGAATTGTACATCGGGTAGAATATGAAGAAGGTGCAGACACGGGTCGAAGAAACGCTCTACAAAGTAATGCTTACAGTATGCCACATAGGGTTCACTGATGGCATTCCAACAAGGGAGTTTATATATATATATATATATATATATATATATATATATATATATATATATATATATATATATATATATATATTTATATATACATATATATATGTATATACATATATATATATATGTATATATATATATATATATATATATATATATATATATATATATATGCGTAAAAATCACAGGAAAACGTGATGCTCAGATGCAGAAGAGCCACAGGGAAAATGAAAATACGAAATATACGATTAAGTCCTGACTAGTTTCGTGATACTTCTTCAGAGGACTGAAGTATCACGAAACTAGTCAGGACTTAATCGTATATTTCATATTTTCATTTTCCCTCCGGTTCTTCTGCATATATATATATATATATATATATATATATATATATATATATATATATATATACATATATATATATACATATATATATATATATATATATATATATATATACAACAAATGTAGCCATTTTAAGTTCACTGCTGTAGGACAAAATCCTGAGACAGTGTCTTGGGTTTGGCCAGTTTCATGACCACACTGTCCAGTACGTATTGGTGATTGTGGGAGATATTTTTGTCTGATCGCTCACAGCAAATCAACCTAGCATGAGTGGCTCTGGCTAGAACAGCTTTGCTGATCATGCGACACGTAAACTCTTTCAACATGTTAAGGTATTCCCACTCATATATATATATATATATATATATATATATGTGTGTGTGTGTGTGTGTGTGTGTGTATGTACAGTGTACATATATGTATGTATATAGATACATTTTATATATGGGGGTGCTGATCATGATCTGGTCTGGCCGTTCTTTCACAGCAAGTTTTAACAGTTCTGTCACATTTCCTGAACTAATGAGACTAATGCAAGTTTTATATTATTTCTATCTGCATTTCCTTGAACGATTGCTGTTTTTTCATCTGTTCTCTCAAAGGAAGGTTTGGCAGCTTGTGTGTGTAAACAGTCCTCTTAGGAGAGGTTGTTTGTATTTTTCATTAATCAACCCATCTTCCTTTCTGCTTCTTTTCCTTCATACCATACGCACTTCAAATTCCATCAAATCAGATTTTACTTTTATATCTACAAAAGAGATAAAACTGTCTATCAACCATTCTTCTGTCTATCTTGTTTTTCCCCTTTTAAAAAATTAGTGACAATTTACTTCGAATGAGATCTACGTTACAACATAACTTTTTTCACTTCAAGTCTGGCCAAGATATGATAACGATATTCTTCCACATTGCACATCGCTTCCCGATTGTTCGCAGCACTTGTCATCTCTTCCGGAGCCAATTAAAAATCATTCTTCTCGTGCAGTGATGTTGCAGCCAATTTCCGTTATTGAACATTTTCACAATATGGATACAAAATGCGACTGTTTTATTTCGTTATCTCGATAAAAGGTTTCGAGTAAAGTTTGTTGATTCTAGGAAAAGTTGAGAAAGTCTCGCCAAGTTTGACATGATGACTGCGCCTGCGCACTGAGGCGGAAAGCGAGAGAATAAGTTTGTCTTTCATCGGGTGTGAGTTACATCGTATTGTAATATGCCTTCATCACCGTATGGACGTCTTTACGTTTCACCGGGAATATTTAAAAGCAGACATTACATAACAATAGATTATTATTACTATTTTTCCTAACTAAGTTACAACCCTAATTAGAAAAGCAGGATGCTATAAGCCACAGGGCTCCAACAGGGAAAAATATCCCAGTGAGGGAAGGAGATAAGAAATAAGTAAATTGCATGAGAATTAGCGAATAATTAATATAAGATATTTTAAGTTCAGTAACAAAGTTTAAATAGACCTGCCATATATAAACTATGAAGAGAGACTCATGCCAATCTGTTCAATATAAAAACATTCGCTGCAAATTCCCCGTTATCGTAATCTAGTCTACACCCAAGCTATCTAAGCTTCTTTTGATATACTTGTACGCCTACGCCATTCTTCTTCCTATCCATACACATACACACTCACACACACACACACACACACACATATATATATATATATATATATATATATATATATATATATACACATATACAGTATATATATATATATACATATATATATATATATATATACAGTATATATATATACATATATATATACATATATATATATATATACAGTATATATATATATATATATATATATATATATATATATATATCCATATATATATATATATATATACACACTGCAGGTGTGTGTGTGTATGTGTGTGTTACCGTGAATATGGTAAATCCGTTATTCTGCATAATTCATAGTATTTTTTTTTACTAACGGATACTTCAGTTAATATGCATAATCACTAAAAACTCTAGTAAATATGTATAATTCCTAAAATCCGAATTATTTTGCAAAATAGGTCATTATGAAAAATACCTTATAGCTCTGATATCTTTTTATTGGTCGAGAAAAGTACTGGTAGTTTTAAGCAAAGAAAGAAAGGAATCAGTAGTTTAATTCATCCTTCGTGAAGAATGAAAAAAAAAAATAGGAAAGCAGAGAGAGGAATGCATGATTCTCAATCGACTAACTGAACTGGAAATGGACACTGTTACAAAGACTACAAAGGGTTATTGTTTCAATTAAAAAAATATGATGTAATGAAAATAATGGTGCAAGGCACAACAGGGGAAAAGGGTACCTGCCTTCGTTACATTTGTCAAAGATTTATTTGAAACACTTCAATCTACTCATAGAGTAAGTGGACATGTTGGAAGAGACATTCTATATAATAGAACATGAAAAAATTGAAAAAAAAAGACCAAATACGACTGTTGAAAGAAAACACTAATAAGATAAAATGTAAAATTAATAAATTATTTATAAAGGAAATCCAAACAGAATGATGACTGCAGTAATAGTTAAAGATTAAATAGATACTCAAGCAAACAATTAATTGTAGGAATTATGAAAATTTTCCGAATTTTTTCAGTTATTTTTAATAATAACCATGTTTATTACCGTTATTTTGCAAAATAACTAACATTTTAGGAAATATACACATTTACTGGAATTTTTCAGTAATTATGCATATCAACTGAAGTATTCGTTAGTACGCAAATTTGCAAGGAACTATGCATGATAACGAATTTCGCATATTTGCGGTAACACGCATATATATATATATATATATATATATATATATATATATATATATATATATATATATGTATATATATATATATATATGCATATATATATATATATATATATATATATATATATATTCATCTTCCTCCATCAAACACTTCTACAAATCTGCGACTATATCGTGTTATCTCCTCCACCCTACAACCTCCCAAATTCTCTCTCATCTTAATTTTCTAAGTCACCAGATTCTATTCATTGACATTTCTTTCTACAAATCTGGCTTAGTCATACTCTCTACAGTATAACATTATGAGTGTAGACCCTTGTTCTCTTTTATTCCAATTTATTATGTTACATCAATCCTGTTTTTTTCTTTTTTTTTAGTATTTTCAAAGTTTAATCTTTTCTCCTTCAAGATCTATTTTATACAGATTTGTGTCAGTTCGATATGATATTATCTTGGTATCAAATTCTCCAACCCAGTGACTATCAAACATACGACAGATATATTGCCCACTTTCTCATTCTGTAGAGATGCGAATTCATCAACTTCCCCCACATTGGTTTTGTAGGCTAAATAAAGTGATATTCTTTGTACAGTATCCTTTATTGTGTTCAACGTTACGCCATCGTGGCTACAGAAGAACTGCGTTAGGGACGCTGCTGGTGAGGTTGACCACAAAATATTCCCGGCAATTTATTGGCGCCAACTACATATAGTACTTTCCTAATACATTAATAGGAAATCATAATTATCTAATAAATCATCTTACAGTTTTTTAAATTCAATTTTTGTTCTCATTTCATAAACTCTTCTTCCTTTGTTATGATCCATCACTTCAGAAAAAAAGCATGACTTTTTCCACCAGTTCTGTTCACACTATACAGTCAATCGATTCCTACCCCAAGTTCCCCTTCACCTCGACTTTATTAAGGCTTGTGTTTTATCCTCTGTTATTTCCCCGTCACTTTCGTTAATTTTTTTCGCCAGAACGCACATTTGTCTTCAGGGCAGGTTTTGTATATTTTCCAGCATAGAGCGGCCGACTGATATGTTGTATGGCTTTCACTTGGATCCGTGTCTCAGGTCACTCTTCAGCTTTAGATATTGGCTTTCATGGTTTTTCCATCGTGAACAAAAATTGTTGATAACCGATTTCTTTCTTGGGTGGTTCCAGTTTCCCTTTCCAGTCAGATAACTTCTTATATGATTTGAAAATTAACCTTAGAATCTCTTCTTTGGTGATCGGTAAATCATGTTGGTCTAAGAAGGATAATCTCTCACTCTCTTCAATTGGCAATCCTAAATTGAAATAGATATTTATCTGCAACGCCTTTTACATAAATGTCATCTAGATAAGAGCCTGTGACTACCTCTCTCTTTCTTGGAAATATTTCATTATTTCAAATAGTTTAAATAAAATCTGGCCATTTAACATTACCGTATGAATATTCCCTATCCTTTTGGAGCACATTAATTGTCAAGCTGTCCAACACATCGTTTTCATTCAGTTGAAGGTGCTACTATTACGTCTTTCGAAGTCATTATAATATCGGTCTAATTATCCCTTTCTCCTTTCATACCCAATCTTCCTTCTGCATTAAAAATCTTACTCGCAACAACATCATCTTGATATGACCTATTCTCCCATAAGTTCATTATTAGATATGTCTACTTCGTTTGTTCTTTATTTGGTTCTTTTTTTACCAACATCAGCGTCATTCACGTGCTATTGCTGTCTAGTATATGTTCAGCATCTCTTTCATCAGTGATTAAAACGAAGCAGAAAACATTGAATTTCATCTCGTGCTTCATTATTTTCTCTACCGAACTCTGCAGTAGTTGTGTTTTCGAAACAATATCAAGAATATTACGTAGAGCAATACGAGATAACTCAATCCCAGATGAATAAAAATATCTATTTAACTTCACTAATTGAGTTCATAATAAGGCGGTTAAGCAACTGTTGCATTATACACATTATACAATTACTCCTGAACACGCCCAAAAAAAATAAGTAGACAAAAAATCTCACCCAAAAGGTATTAAATGCAACTAATTATCGTCAACAGAAAAGCAAATACATTCAATTATCTCAACGAACACAACTGCCTAATGGTTGTTTACCCATAAACCATTATATCAGAGGTTATTAAGTGTCATGTAAACTATATACGTATTTGTTTTTCATTTGAATGTAAACTGGATACTGTGCTGTTTATGTACTGCGTTCAGTGAAGCCCAAGGCTGGAAACGTTCCTGCCTTGCGATCTGCTGGACTTAAGTTCGAGTCACGCTCAAGCTCGATAGTTTTTTGTAGTGTCTGCAACCTCACCATCCTTGTGAGCTGAGAATGGGATGTTGGAGGGAGTCTATAGGTCTACCTGCTGATTCATCAACAACCATTGCCTGGCCATCCCTGGTCCTAGCTTGGGCAGAGAAGGGTCTTGGACGCTGATCGCATGTTTATATGGTCAGTCTCTAGAGCATTGTCCTGCTAGCTAGAGCATTGCTACTGTCCCTTGCCTCAGCCATTCGTGAGTGGCCTTTAAACCTTTAAAAATCTTATTTTCCAACAGTTACTGATAGTATATTAATGATAATTCAGAACTTGGTTAGAAATGCGTAATGATGTAAAACATTTAACATGGAATTCTTCGTAAAATGTTTTGTAGGTTATCAAAAAATTCTAAAAATGTAAAAAATCAAGGTTTTAATCATACTGACATCTATCGGATCTGGATTTGTAAAAAATGAAATCCCAATGGTTACTTAACGTTAATTGAAAGCATTTGCTCCAAAGATGTTTTTCTTGGAATTGCTAGAATGATGATTTTCACGTAATACCGAGCAAAGACTAAATCGTCCAATACAGATGATACATTATGATTTATTATTAACTCAGCAGTAAAAATAACTGGCCTACAATGCATAATATAGAGCTGATTAGAATAACAATTAAACAGTATTAAAAATATATCCTTTTTTACCATCAGACAGCCTCCGTGCCATTTCCTGGTTCCTCTAATTAATTATTCAGAAATTTGGAGTTGCACGTCAGACGACTAGGATTTTTACCTGTCATCCACGTCTCTCTCTCTCTCTCTCTCTCTCTCTCTCTCTCTCTCTCTCTCTCTCTCTCTCAATACAGTTTAAATCATACATAAACTGACTAAATACAGAACCTGACTTCGGATTCCAAATTTTAAAGCGCTTACGTTACACATTCTGTAATGGTTTTCCCATATTTTCATACCTTGCCTTGGTTATCCATTTGTATACCTAAATATCTCCCTTCATTATCAATCCATATTTTCCAAATCTCGACCTTCATCAATGATCGGTATTTTCAAATCTCTACAGGTAGTATGTTGGTCAGGGCACCAGCCAACCATTGAGATACTACCGCTAGAGAGTTATGGGGTCTCTTGACTGGCCAGACAGTACTACATTGGATCCATCTCTCTGGTTACGGTTCATTTTCCTTATTGCCTATACACACTCACACACCGAGTAGTCTGGCCTATTCTTTACATATTCTCCTCTGTCTTCATACACCTGACAACACTGAGATTACCAAACAATTCTACTTCCCCCAGGGGGTTACTGCACTGTAACTGTTCAGTGGCCACTTTCCTCTTGGTAAGGATGAAGAGAGACTTTAGCTACGGTAAGCAGCTCTTCTAGAAGAAGGACACTACAAAATCAAACCGTTGTTCTCTAGTCTTGGGTAGTGCCATAGCCTCTGTACCATGGTTTTCCACTGTCTTGGGTTAGAGTTCTCTTGCTTGAGGGTACACTCGGACACACTATTCTATTTTATTTCTCTTCCTCTTGTTTTCTTAAAGCTTTTATAGTTTATATAGGCGATAGTTATTCTAATGTTGCTACTCATCATAGAATATTTTATTTTTCCTTTTCCTTGTATCCTTTCCTCACTGGGTTATTTTCCCTGTTGGAACCCTGGGCTTATAGCATCCTGCTTTCCAACTACGATTGTAGCTTAGCAAGTAATAATAATAATCAATAAGTATCATCAGATGTCTACCTTGATAATCCATACGTATTTTCAGACATGTACCTTGATAACAAATCTGTATTTTCAGATATCTACTATGGAAATCAATCCATACTTTCATATTTTCATTTTGATAATCAATTCATATTTTCAGATCTTTACCTTGATAATCAATCCATATTTTCAAATATCTACTATGGAAATAAATCCGTATTTTCATATATCTACCCTGATAATCAATCCGTATTTTCAGATATCTGCTATGGAAAGCAATCCGTATTTTAAGATCTGTATCCTGATAATCACTCCGTAGTTTCATATCTCTACCTTGATAATTAATGTGGATTTTCAGATATCTACTATGGAAATCATTCCGTATTTTCAGATCTCAACCTTGATAATCAATCTGTATTT
>NC_090737.1:41613476-41618476 GCF_036898095.1 Palaemon carinicauda | reverse complement strand
TATATATATATATATATATACCGATATAGTTATATATATATATACATACATATATAATATATATATATATACTGTATATTTATATATTTATATATCTACACACACACACACACACATATATATATATATATATATATATATATATATATATATATATGTATGTATATATATATATATATATATATATATATATATATATATATACCGATATAGTTATATATATATATATACATACATATATAATATATATACTGTATATTTATATATTTATATATCTACACACACACACACACATATATATATATATATATATATATATATATATACGGATATATATATATATATATATATATATATATGTACATATATATACACATATATATTTATATATATATATATATATGTATATATATATATATATATATATATATGTATATATATATACTTCAATTCGTATATACACGCCACATAACAAGAGCTTAGTAGAAAAGTCCACACATCGCATCCCCTGTCAAACACAGACTCTCCGACTCTGAAAGTGAACGGAAGTATACAGTACAGGAAACTTTACAGCCCATAAATATAAATGGAATATATACCAACCTTAAGCCCCCCCCCCCCCCCCACCCCCGAAACTGGATAGTTTTTATCAGTTAGAGAAAACGGAACCAGCTCTCAAACGGGCGAGCTTAAAAACTACAATAGCGTTAGGCCCAGTGTGTGTGGATAACCTAATTTAATGAAGTGAATTACAGCCTCTCTTCGGTGACTGGGGTGTAATTTTGTTAAGAGTCGAAGTGAGACTATTCCCAAAGATATGCCACTTGGAGATGAACTTATACTTTCTTTTATTAGTAGTTTAGTTATTCTTAGCGTAATAGCCAGCATGTCAAAATAGGCAGTTTATTACGTAATCTTATGTTTTTTTTTTCCATTTTCTATTGAGTTTAGTTTTATCATCATTAATAATAATAGTACTTATAAAATCTATCGGGGTGATCACAGACATGTTCATAATAATAATAATAATAATAATAATAATAATAATAATAATAATAATAATAATAATAATAATAATATCTATTGGTGTGATCACAAAAATGTTCAGCATGACTTGGTAGTGCTTTATCCTACCAGTTGACTCAAATATATTTGTATGTTTTATTCCTACTTCTTCGTACTCTTATCACCCGCAATATAAAAAAAAAAAAAAAAAGTAGAAACACAGGAAAACCCCCCCCCCAAAAAAAAAAAAAAAAAAACCAATAAAATATTCGGTGGGTGAAACAAGTAATCCGACTTTAACGAGAACACTCTGGTGGAAGACCTCCAATTGAAACAAGAGTCTGATCTATAATCGAATGTCTCTTTGGGCGAACTCGACTCAAATTGGATTTTCGAATGCTGTGTGTTGATGCCCAATGATAAAAATACGATGCAATTTGTAATTACGTCTTACAAACTGATGCTTTCATGCGAACGCTCCTTTTTTTTTTTTTTTTTTTTTTTTTTTTTTTCTTCACGTCAAACGTTTATATAATGTCATATTGTTCGTTTCATATTCATAAAACGTTTCAGAGGGGGCGGGTGTTACGAGGAAGGTGCAGGGAGGTGAAAGGGGGGGGAGAGGGAGGGTTATTTTACGCAAATTTAAGCAAACGCTCTAAAGAGGCGTTGGACTGTCAAATTGGTTGATTATTGATGAATGCTGTTTGGATGTATTAATGTGTCAAAATTTTCACGTTGGCTTCATGTATAATTTTCCCGTATATTATTACATAAAAACTTAACGATTCAATATATTGGCTAATGATTTTTTCTTTTTTTTTAATCTAACTTCCGAATTTTATTTCTACTCCGGTGGTAATTTATGTTTATAATCCATTATGTTAATTAAAATGCGAGTCTAAATTTAAAAAGACAACACAGTGCACATAGATAATTAACTTTCTATCAGTTACTCATACATAAACTTTAATAATAAAAGACTGAGAGAGAGAGAGAGAGAGAGAGAGAGAGAGAGAGAGAGAGAGAGAGAGAGAGAGAGAGAGAGAGAGATTGCATCATTAATCTGAAGAATGCTCATATTCACCGTTGATTAGTTAGACATAAAACGCATCCCACTATTTCTGTGTTCCTTTTCCTCCGGGATTAATTCAGTATAGCCTTTTTATTTCTTCTAATCTAACCACAATCTTTAGCATTTTCCTTGATTTATATTTTCCGAAGATATTTTAGGAGTCTGTGAAAGTAACTATTGAATAAATAATATCCAGAACCATAATACTTAATAAATGATAACGTTCTTATGCAATCACTTAATATCAGCTATATTTAGAGAATGTATTTATATATCGTTTTATGCCAATCGATAATGCCCTGTTATAAAACAAACGAGAGCTCATCATCAGAAGAGGTGGTATTGATCATACGGACATACGCATCATACCTTCATAGATAATACTGTCCATCTCATAAACTTACATAATACCCTAAGAGGTTGGCCGTGGGGGCTACGGCGCCCCAGAGACCGTGGCCTCCCTCCATCTCTGATTGACTGGCTGCCCACTCAAGTCAAATAGCTATCATTTCCCTAATCTCTCTCTCTCTCTCTCTCTCTCTCTCTCTCTCTCTCTCTCTCTCTCTCTCGGAAACCTTGCCTACATATATAATGATAGTTTAAAAAAGAATCCATTAATACTTTCTCCAAAAAAAAAAAAAAAAAAATCTGGTGTTACTCTAATCTTGAATCTGACAAGTACAGAATCTACTTGCCACTGTCGATTACCGAGAATGTTTATAGAGAATGTTATTCCGTGCGCATGCGCAATTCAATTTCAAGCATGAGTCACATGCATATCATTACATATTTAGGTCGTATTTACATCAAACCCACTTGTATTCTGTTGAGCTAATTGACATGAGTTTACTTTCATAGATAATATATTACTCCTCCTCGGTTTCTAAGAAGTCAGGCTTTGTTACAAGTGATTCACTTGGCTTGCAATAATAGTATTAACAATTTGACACTTTAATTATGTTTAGTGGTCAAAGGAAGGTACTACCTAATAATACGAGAACACACACACACACCTACGCACATCTTTGTATGATAAAGAGCAAGTGTCTGACTATATAAATATATATATATATATATATATATATATTATATATATACATATATATATATATATATATATATATATATATGTATATATATATATATATATTATATATATATATATATATATATATATATATATATATATATTATAGGTCGGGTACACTAATATATATATATATATATATATATATATATATATACATATATATATATTTATATATATATATGTATATATGTATAAAATTATAAATTTTGCACATTTAGACGTGTTTTTTATATTCAAATAAGCCATATATCTTTTTTATACATTAATCACAACGTCTCTCTTAACGACCTCGGGATCCCGAGGTCGTTGAGAGAATCCAGACATTAATGTACAAAAAATGTATGGGTTATTTGCTTATATATTTATATATATATGTATATATTTATATATATGTATATATTTATACATATGTATATATATATATATATATATATATATATATATATATATATATATATATATATATATATATATATATATATATATATATATATATAATATCAATGAGCTAAAATATTAAAAGATGAACGTCCCAATATTTTGAGACTACTTCCACGTCTCTATTCTTAAATAAGCAGACATTCAACGAGAAAGGTCTCTGAAGTCCTTCTCGGCATAGGCCCATTTACTCTCACAAAGCTGATTATTCTTATTTAGAAACGTGAGCTACTTAGGGTGATTGCATCAAGGCGCTGTGGAACACCCGTTTACAAAAGATGGTCATTACGGTTATATATGCATGTTATATATATATATATATATATATATATATATATATATGTATGTATATATATACATATATATATACATATATATATGTATATATATATATATATATATATATATATATTTATATATATGTATGTATGTATATATATACATATATATATATACATATATATATGTATATATATATATATATATATATATATATATATATATATATATATATATATATATATATATATATATTTAGGTTATATATAAGTACTTTTTATTTGTAGCCCTGGAAGATGTGATAATGACGATCACGAAACGTCGGGATTGAAAATAAATGGATTTTTAGAATTGCCTATTTCCCTGTCCATTTTGAGAAATATATATATATATATATATATATATATATATATATATAAAAATATATATATATATATATAATATATATATACATATGCATGTATATACACGTATATATAAATATATTTATATATATATACATATAAATATATACATATACATATATATATATATATTTATATATATATATATATATATATATATATATATATATATTTATATATATTTATATATGTATATTTATATGTGTATGTATGTATATATACATACATATATATATATATATATATATATATATATATGTATATATATCATCAGAGAAAGGTGGCGACAGCCAGTAATTTACATTTCTCAAAATGGACAGGGAAATAGGCAATTCTAAAAATCCATTTATTTTCAATCCCGACGTTTTGTGATCGTCATTATTACATCTTCCAGGGCTTCAAATAAGAAGTACATATATAACATTAAGAAACAGTAATATACAAATTTATATAAAAAGTAAAAATTAGTAAAAAAAAAAAAAATAATAATAATAATTCAAGTAAAAATATGCATAAAACAGAAGTGGAACCAACCTCGCAGAAGCGCAAATAAAAACTGAATGGTATCAGCAACTACAAAACAAAACAAAGAAAGGTATGACAAGTACAATTAAATGGAGGAAGCTTGGGCGTTTAACGATGGAACCAGTCTTTTAATCAAAATTGACTCTAGAATAGGCAAGTCGTGGTAATTAGATACTTGCCCTAT
>NC_090737.1:41583476-41595976 GCF_036898095.1 Palaemon carinicauda | reverse complement strand
GAGGATACGCAGTTAATTCATTCATGTAAGTACTTGAATAAGGAATTCCATCCATATATATATATATAAATACATATAGAGTGTGTATATGTTTATACATACGTGTTTACATTTTTATACATAATTATATATTCACACACACACACACACATATATATATATATATATATATATATATATATATATATATATATATATATATGATAAATTTTGCACATTTAGACGTGTTTTTCAGATTCAAATAAGCCATATATATTTTTTATACATTAATGTCTGGATTCTCTTAACGACCTCGGGATCAGAGCCCCAGGCGAAATCACACAAAGACAAGAGCTTGTGTCCGGCTGGGAATCGAACCGTGGTTGGCAAGCTTGTATAGACAGTGACTAAACCACTTGGCCACGAAGGAAGATAAAAGTCAATGACAATTCTTCTGTACTTATACCTGTCGAATTCAGGTGTTTTGTACTTAGAATTGAAATATCAAAGATATATATGGCTTATTTGGATATTATATATATATATATATATATATATATATATATATATATATATATATACAGTATATATATGTATATATATATCTATATATATGTATGTATGTATATATATATATATATATATATATATATATATGTGTGTGTGTATATTTATCTATTTATATGCCACAGTACACCAGTAATTCCCAAGTTCGTCCGTTTAGGGAGGAAACCATTTCGGCTAGTTCCTCGCCAAATTCATTATCTCTCTCCATACTTAATCTTTCAACCACCAGTGTAGCGTTTATAAGCAGAAGTGCTTATGCTCTTTGAAACCCTTTAGAACAAGCATTTCCAAAGAAAATATATGTGATATGTCTATCTATATACTGTATGTATGTACAATATATGTGCGTGTGGTAAGGGACCAGCATTTGAACCTTGATCCCTAGACTTACTGAGAAACCGTAATGTGCGTCCGTGTGTCTGTGTATTTTGTATGCATATAAGATATCCTTACGTGCAAATAATTACACACACACACGTAAACAGCATCCTAAGCATCGCTTCCAGCTGAGTAGGTTGATTGGTAATTGAACAGAGATAAGAGTTGACTTGACGATCGGCAAAAGCGCCAGATAGAAATTCACTTAACATCTGCAACCGGTTATTGACGTCTTCGTTTTAGAGTAAATTTTGGTCTCAGGTTTCATGATGTCTTAAAGGAGAACCTGTGACATCGAGGATAGAAGAGGCAGAAAAGAAAAGATGATGTCACTTAGAACCTTTTCATTTCAATTAATCATTATAATTATAATTACCACATTTTATATTAATATAATTTTAAGTATCATTGTTTTGGCTATGGTTATTATTTAAGTTAAAGGTGTAATTAACATGCGTATTGTTGTTTATGCTCATAATGCAACTTCTTTTCTTTGTTTGTTTTTTACATAAAAATCTAACCTTTTTAGTGTAAAATCAAAGGCCATCTATAACTTTTCACTTGAAAATAATTTATTGTTATATAAGCTACATACATCTTATGATATATTTTCATATTGCTTTACTTGTATTACACTTTTTATATACTCTCGTAACAGAAAAAAAATCAAATGGAGAGAGAGAGAGAGAGAGAGAGAGAGAGAGAGAGAGAGAGAGAGAGAGAGAGAGAGAGAGAGAGAGAGAGAGAGAGAGAGGGGGGGGGGGGTCTTCTTCCGGCTGATAAACTTGCATGAAAGGCTGCAGCCAGAAGTGTCAATACTTTGCCGCCGTTTGATTTCTGTTGCCAGGTTGAGTTTATGTCATGACCTCGTTTGAACTCAAGGTTTAATTAAACGGTGATTGATAAGGCAAATTGAGTCTCCATGACCTCCTGCTGGGCGTTGGTCAAAGCCCATTGCCCATTTCAGATGTAATTTGAATTTGTTAATCGAATTTGTATCTGAAATCACTAAAATCTGAGAGTCAAATATTTCATGAATAAATGTGTTAATGCATTAAGGAAAAGGGAAAATATTTTACTCTAGTTATAAGTTTATGAATTTACAGTCTTCGAAACATTGCTAAAGTTCCTCTAATCTAAATACCAAAAATCTAGATATTCCGAAAAAAAAGATAGTGTTTCCACTTTATGATGCTTTTTTCTAAAGTGCAGGTAAAATTATTACCTGGTCAGGAAAAATATGTTGGGAAGATGTGTTAGCGTATGCATACATATACATTTTCAAATTCATTTATAGGTATAGTTTATATGCATCGTGTAGTGTATAGATACATTAAGAATGAAAGTGAGAGGTGTTGATAGAAATTTCTTTTGCAAACTTGTGTTTGTGTTGATCTCTCTCCTCTCTCTCTCTCTCTCTCTCTCTCTCTCCTCTCTCTCTCTTCTCTCTCTCTCTCCTCTCTCTCTCTTGCGGGAAAAGTTAAAACAAAACTTGGAACCATTTGTTCAAGGGCGTTCACACCGCTGACATTATAACCCGAAAGAAAAATTGTCTGCAACATAAGACTCCGCCTTAAGTTTTTGAAAGTTTTTCTCGAGTAGCAAAAAAAAAAAAATCTTTATCTAAAACAATCCTAACTGGTACTAATGCTAACTTTACGGCAACACTATTGCGAGGAATATACTAAATATTACTAAAAAAAATTATCAACTGTCACTGCAGTGATTACTGACAGGATAAATTGACATTTCAATAGCCATTGTCATCCATTAGCTACGAGGCTCTTTCATTTACTACTTATCCTATTCTTCTTTTCTCCATAGTATTTAACTGGAAAGGATAACTTAACAACGTACTAACAATTGTCTAAATACGAAGGAACTACATTCCAAGTAAAAGAGACTTTTCATCGTGTATTTTCTTTTTCTTTGGCACAACTTTGAAGCATCAACTGCTCTTCGTATACCTATTATCAACAATGAAAAGGTGAGCTTACAGACCAGAAAAAAAGTTGATACTAATGAAATGAATGAGCAAGAAGGTAAGTCTTAGACAGGAATATATATTAAAGCAATCAGATATTCTTGGAAAGGTAGTGACAATAACAACAGAAAAAAAAAGGAAGCAACAGAGACATAATGATAGAAACTGCAAATGATATTTGATGGGACAAGATATATGAATCTTGCAGTTTCCCTAGGATGTGTTAGATTAAGTGAAACCTACAGTTTCCCTAGATTAGGTTAGGTGAGCACTGCAGTTTCCCTATGTTAGGTTAGGTGAACCCTGCAGTTTCCCTAGGCTACGTTAGGTTAGGTGAACCCTTAAGTTTCCCTAGGTTAGGTAAGGTAAACTGCAGTTTCTCTAGATTAGGTTTGGTGAACCTTGTATTTTCTCTATGAAGTTAAAGTCAACGTTAAGGGTTAAACAGGAAGGAAGAATGGAGGTGAGGAAGAGGGATTAACAGCGGGTGGAATTAGGGGCCGAAGATTTGTTGCAAAAACCTTCGAATAAAGCTTACAGTGCGCTACATTGAGGTGCAATAGCTCCTGCTGGGAAATTGTATTTGAGTCATAATGATTCCATTTTAAAATAATTGAATTCTCTCTATTTACAAGAAAAGGAAAAAAAAAATAGAAAATCTCTGAGAAATGAAACATAGAAAAAACGCAAAGGAGTGCTAATCCTGGGAAGCGAAAGGGGTGATTATGCTCAATATAGTAAATAGGTGTATAGCAAGAGACGAGGTAACTAAGTGTTCTCCCCAAAACGTCGTGAAAACGTAGATCTGATTTTTGGCGTTGCCGCTTTTCACCAGTATCCTTAATTAAATCTCACATTAAGAGGGGGATAAATTGTAGATTTGGCATAGTAAGGCTTGGAGTGAGTAAAACG
This sequence comes from Palaemon carinicauda, assembly GCF_036898095.1. Taxonomy (NCBI): domain Eukaryota; kingdom Metazoa; phylum Arthropoda; class Malacostraca; order Decapoda; family Palaemonidae; genus Palaemon; species Palaemon carinicauda. The sequence continues at coordinate 41,592,156 of NC_090737.1, read as the reverse complement.
ATCATCACGCGGAAACCCTGAAGCTGGTTTCAGCAAATGGATATGATGATAATGCCATATGTAGTGTTTCTGATTTGCAAGCACGTGCTATATAAACCTCGAGTGCTATAACTTAATGGTAATACTAAGACCATTTTAAGTCGAGTACTGTTTATGTATCTTGATTGCTAAGAATACTTGGGGAAATGTATATATTAAAGAAAGTTATTTGGGTTATGAGAAAAATCCCCAGTACTAGAGAAGTTCAGGTTCGAAAAAGTAAGCAAAGCAGAATGAATTAATGTTGATCAATGCTAATAAAAATCCAACAAGAGTTTTTGCAGACATATTTGACATGAAAGACTAATCAAGTGAGGTTTTTAGCGGAATAAATGAAGAAAATACAGAGAGTAGATTCATTCTGTTGACTATTAATAACTGTCTGCAGCCTACATGGGAAGTAAAATAAGTGGAAAAACGTTCTGAAGAGTGGATTATTTTAAAGAATGCAATTAGAAGATGGTAGAAGGCTTAAAATAAGATGATTAATATCACCATGGTGGTTTTTCACATATGAAGAAAGGTAAAATGATTGGAAAAAACGACGGAAGTTCACACAGATAAAGGCGACTGTTTGATTGTGTAACTGCTAGATATTTAGAGCCTCGCAAATGAAAAAACATGGATGGACTTCGGTGAATAGACCAGAAATTATCCTTGGAATGAGTTTTATCCTTGACTGCATTAAAAAAGGTAGCATTAGACCCCTACTGAAATAAGATAATGAACAATTCGTTAATTACTGTTACAGCTAAGTGTTCTAAGTATATAACAACAACAAATGCAGCCGTTTCTAGCCACTACTGGACAAAGGCCTCAGACATATCTTTTTTCATATCTAGGGTTTGGCCAGTTTTCATCATTACGGTGACCACTGTGGATTTGTGATAGTGGGAGATTTAAGTTTGACTTCTCATAGCAAACCAACCTAGTATGGGTGGCTCTAACTAGTGATACACAAACCCTTTCACCATGTTTAAGTATCCCCACTAAGTAAGGGTAAAAAATGAAATCCAACAGAGAAAGAAATCTTTCAAAATGCCTAAATGAAACAAAACTCTCGGTAAAAATTAATGAGGAGGAAATGAAAGGATAAAGGAACTGTTCTTTATTTCTCTGTCTCTCCATTTTATGGTAACGACACGTTATTCTTGCAAAAACAAACAATGATAAATATGCCAGTGACCTGAGGGTTACTGACTAACAATTCCTTATGAAATGCTTTTCCCTCCACATTTTCAAAATGGATGTTTTATTTTTTATTTTTTCTCGACAGCGCTTCCTCGTTGTATTGAGACAGAAGTTCAAGGGTGAGCCCAGAAAAGAAGAAGGAGAGGAAGAAGAACAATTTGTTGATAAAAAATTCCTCGCCCCGATGAGCAAGTGTCTACTGCGTAACAATCTTCTTCTTCTTCTTCTTCTTCTTCTTCTTCTTCTTCTTCTTCTTCTTCTTCTTCTTCTTCTTTTTTGCTTTGGAATAAAGAAGGCACAGAGAACGTGTCGGGTTTTAATTAATGTTTTCGTCACTTTAACGATTTAATTCCTTCTTTCATGCCAGAGTTAATTTATCTTTTTAGCTGGAAATTTAATGAAACGAATTTTTATTGATGTTTAAATATCGTAAGTTTCCTTTCACGCGCGCAGAAAATCTCGCAGGACTTATCTCTCTCTCTCTCTCTCTCTCTCTCTCTCTCTCTCTCTCTCTCTCTCTCTCTCTCTCTCTCTCTCTCTCTCTCTCTCTCTCTCTCAACACTTCTCCTTGAAGGAAATGAATAAAAAGCGTTGTCTCTTTTCATCTTCCCGATATCATATCACAGCAAAGCAGCTTTAGCCCCTTCAGGCTTAAAGCAAGTCGCATTCCAGAGAGGCTGGTTTCATTCCAAAAGCTCTTGACTGACATATTGAGGCTCCCTGGAAGTACCAGGGGAGAGAGAGAGAGAGATGGTGAAGCAAGTCATCTCTGGTTCATCGTCTTCCATTTTTATCTGAGTTCTAATGCGAACAGCCTCTTAGAACATCAACTTCTTATGTTGTGAGCAATAAACCGTAAGATCTGTTAGTCTCTTTCACAATAATTCGATACGAAGTTCTGTGTCTGTGAAGCATACTCTGATCTGCAGTTACTTCGGTACAGGAGACAGGCATCTTGGCCTCATTTTACCTCAGAGTTGCCCCACATAGGTTCATGGTGACCTTCCTCAGAAGTATAAGAGCAATTAGATCCTACGTTTTTAGTATAATTTACTATAACGCATTTATATTATATATATATATATATATATATATATATATATATATATATATATATGTGTGTGTGTGTGTGTGTGTGTGTGTGTGTGTGAGTGTGTGTGTGTGTGGTGCGTGTATGTGTATGTAGGTAGATAGATAGATAGACTCTCACGCGCATATGTATATATATATATATATATATATATAGAGAGAGAGAGAGAGAGAGAGAGAGAGAGAGAGAGAGAGAGAGAGAGAGAGAGAGAGAGAGAATGGTTAAAGTTAAAGAAGTTAAAGAGTAGTAGCGATGAGAGTAAATCTCCAATATTGTGTTATGCGGTACAATAGGATGGAGACCGGGATCACACTACACAGTTACGTGAGGACATGAGTGGTTTAATGAATCAAAATGAAATCTTATCATAAGGTTATCCAAAAAGATAAATAGGATAGTAGGGTAATAAAGAATAAGATTATTAAATGAAAAGAAAAACAATGCTAAGAGATGGTGAGTGATTGATTATTATCTTAATGGAGATTGTGAACTTATTTTGGAAGGAACTGATTACAGAGATAAATGTTATGGAATGGATTCATTTCAAAAGAAAAGATACAAATGCAGTTGTGAGTCAGTGAAGTGCTATTTTTATTTTTTTTATATAATTCATAAAGAGGTTAAAGTTAGATTAAGTATTCTTTTGGAAGTTACTTCTATGGATGTAAAGACGGTGCTATAGAGGTCGAAGTATGGTGAGATATAAGGAGTTGATGGGATCACAAGTGAGATGCTACAGAATAATGCGGATAACGTGGGCGAGTGGATGACCTGGGTTTATAAGGTATGTCGGAACAAGGGAAAGATTACAAAATTACCAGGGAAAATAATTGTTCTACTATATAGATGTATGCGAAGGAACTATAAGAATTATATTCATATTCTATTTAGTTTGTTTAGGCAGATGATTGATATGATTTTATTTGTATGGTTAAACAAAAAAAAATGTAAATCAATATTTGATGTGAGATAATTCTGAAAGTAAAGGAAAAACAAGTTATGAGTGTCCTGCACGAACCTGGAGAAAGCTTCTGACCGAATCAATATAGAAGCAATTTTCTCTGAGTGAGGATTTAATGTACAAAAGTTAAACGGTTCAGAGTAATTAAAACTTTCTATAATGAAAGCAACGTTTTTATTAGAATAAAGAATTTATCTTTATATAAAAGTAGGTCTAAGAGGATGTTTTGTCTCCTTTGCTGTTTGAAATATCAAAGAGTGAAATGATGTGAGAAGTTAGAAAAAGAAAATTAAGACAGGAGACAAACTTAGAGGGGAAAATTGCTTAGCGTTTTCAAATGATTCAGTACTTTTTGGGCATTGTAAAGAGAAACAGCAATATCTGGTGGAATAATCTGAAACCATTTGCACTATGGGGAAATTTAGAGTAAATGGGAACAAAAGGAGGTCTGAGTGCGAATGGAAAACAAGAGAGATGACACGAGGCATGACGAAGTGAATTGTGAAGGATGAAATCTGTTGATTTGTTCGGGCAACAGGGTGAAATTGTAATGGTGATTTCAAATAGAAGAAGCGTGAATTTCGAACTGTTAATATCAAGAAAGACAAAAGTATGTTCACAAAGCAGTAGAAAGAAATTTCGAAGGTTTATTGAACCCGAGGAGCGATATGGATGGAATTGCTGAACCAGTTCCCCATGATAAAAGGGAAATGCGGTAGTTGAACATGAAAGAAAAAAGGTTAAACCTGTTGAGATGGAATGTTTGCGTAGCATATGTGGCATTAGAAGAATTGAAAAGATAAGAAATGAGGATATAAGTAGAAATAATCACAAGCATCTAATGTGAAAGTATAGACTAGAGTGTGTTAAAATGGCTCTGTTTTATGGAGATAATGGAGAAGGATAGTTTGCTAAAAAAAGCTGCATGATTTGGCAGTGTTAGGGGGTGAGATGAAGAATACTTAGAAGAGTGCTGGATAGATGGCCTTCATGGAAAAGAAGGGAAAGCACTTTATATATTGTAAGAGCGAAAATACATACAAAATACAATCACAGCGCTATGTGTGTGGTTGAATGTATTAGATGTGCTGCTGAGGAGCCCTTCTTGTAGATGAACGAATCGTAATATTGAGAATGTATTATACATAGGATGTTCATCTGGAAATTTTCACCAGTTAAAGTATGACAGGGAAGGACTTTAGTATGTTTTAAGGGAAATTATCCTTTGCTATGGGATATGGATATGGCTTAATATTTAGATTGCACGTACGCTCATACGTTAACACAGACAGACAGACATACACACACACACACACACACACACACATATATATATATATATATATATATATATATATATATATATACACATATATATATATATATATATATATACGTGTATATATATATATATATATATATATATATATATATATATATATATATATATATATATATATATATATATGCATGTTCGTGTCGGGGTAAGAAATTTAATTGTTTGCTTATTTCTTCAGTATCAAATGTAACCAATAAGATATAATTGAGTTACATGATAAAAAGAGCCCACTGCTTCAAATATCCATTGCCCCCTTATTTCTAAATGCTTCTTAATCTGGAAATACATCCTTGATACACTTATAAGAATTTATCTAATTTTCTTCCTAACTCCTATAAAGTCTTCTTGGAAACGACAGCAAATGCTGCTTGTGCAGGTAAGACTTATTTTCCAATAAGATTCGCTGTGCGGTTCGGGGGGCTGGAAGTTTTTATTGTGAACTTTAGGTTGATTATATAACTTTTACGCCTGAGATGAGAGAGAGAGAGAGAGAGAGAGAGAGAGAGAGAGAGAGAGAGAGAGAGAGAGAGAGAGAGAGAGAGAGAGAGAGAGAGAGAGAATTGTCAGGGCCGGAAAAATATTGCGGACACTTCTTCCATATCGACAAAAATGAAATTATAGATAAAAACAATCAGTTGATGCAATTGAACATTCTCATGAACGGAAGTTGTATCACAGAAAATTATGAAAAAAAAGAAAAAAAAGAAACCGTAACCGGAAAAGTGATTTAAATGACGATAACGTACCCACCACGAAAAGAGATTGAACTGTCAGATGGGGAAAAAAAAACTATTTGGAAGAGGAATTTTTACATTTGTTTAATGTGATTAAATTAAATGCCGTGACGTGGCGTACACAAAAACACCCTCACATGCGCGCACACATACACTTATATGTTTAAATTGTTACATATATTCACGTATTTAAAAAATAAATATTTATATATAAATGTATATACTTGCAATAAACCACAAGGGAAAGTTAAAATAGAGAGTGAATTCTTACTACTTTCTTGAGCATCACGTTTCTATGAGTTTTCACACATAAATATATGCGTATTTACATATATTGTATATATATATATATATATATATATATATATATATATATATATATATATATATGCGTGTATATAAATAGACAGACGGACAAATATACAGTATATATATATATATATATATATATATATATATATATATACATATATAGATATATATATATATATATATATTTATATATATATATATATATATATGCGTGTATATAAATAGACAGACGGACAAATATACAGTATATATATATATATATATATATATATATATATATATATATATATATATACATATATAGATATATATATATATATATATATATATATATGCGTGTATATAAATAGACAGACGGACAAATATACAGTATATATATATATATATATATATATATATATATATATATATATATATATATATATATACATATATAGATATATATATATATATATATATATATATATATATATATATATATATATATTTATATATATGCAATGTGTGTGTGTGTGTTATGATGTTTTTGCGAAAGTGGTTATTTTGCAAAGTTACCGGATATTTTACAAATAAACCTAAACCGTGGCATGTTTGCAAATTCGTGTTAATTTTCTGATTAATTTGCAAATAAACATAAAAAGGGTATTTTGGAAAAATATGTAACTTTACAAAAAAAAAATAAAAAAGAATAAAAAAAAAAAAACCTGATAACCTGGTTGTTGGCAAAGTCCCCCTTAACTTAAAATGTTAGTTTGCAAAATGACACAATATATGGATGATAAAAATATATTAAAAGTTTATACGTTTTTAAAAGCAGAACGCATTTGCATCGGTTATGCCGACCTGTTGATTTTTATAACACTTGCTGTATTAGTTGTTAGAAAATGTTGAGCAGCTGCACCGAATAAAACCTTGTCCATGACTCATTGAATCTGCATTAGCTACTTCCCGAAGGCTTATCTCTAGTTCCTTATTATTATTATTATTATTATTATTATTATTATTATTACTATCCTAGCTACAACCCTAGTTGGAAAAGCAAGATGCTATAAGCCCAGGGGCTCCAACAGGGAAAAATAGCCCAGTGAGGAAAGGAAATAAGGAAATAAATAAATGAAGAGAACAAATTAACAATAAATCATTCTAAAATAAGTAACAACGTCAAAACAGACATGTCATATATAAACTATTAACAACATCAAAAACAAATATGTCATAAATAAACTATAAAAAGACTCATGTCCGCCTGGTCAACAAAAAAGCATTTGCTCCAACTTTGAACTTTTGAAGTTCTACTGATTCAAACACCCGATTAGGAAGATCATTCCACAACTTGGTAACAGCTGGAATAAAACTTCTAGAGTACTGCGTGGTATTGAGCCTCGTGATGGAGAAGGCCTGTCTATTGGAATTAACTGCCTGCCTAGTATTACGAACAGGATAGAATTGTCCAGGGAGATCTAAATGCAAAGGAAGGTCATAGTTATGAAAAATCTTATGCAACATGCATAATGAACTAATTGAACGACGGTGCCAGAGATTAATATCTAGATCAGGAATAAGAAATTTAATAGACCGTAAGTTTCTGTCCAACAAATTAAGATGAGTATCAGCAGCTGAAGACCAGACAGGAGAGCAATACTCAAAACAAGGTAGAATGAAAGAATTAAAACACTTCTTCAGAATAGATTGATCACCGAAAATCTTGAAAGACTTTCTCAATAAGCCTATTTTTTGTGCAATTGAAGAAGACACAGACCTTATATGTTTCTCAAAAGTAAATTTACTGTCGAGAATCACACCTAAATTTTTGAAAGAGTCATACATATTTAAAGAAACATTATCAATACTGAGATCCGGATGTTGAGGAGCCACCGTCCTTGACCTACTTACAATCATACTTTGAGTTTTGTTAGGATTCAACTTCATACCCCATAATTTGCACCATGCACTAATTCTAGCTAAATCTCTATTAAGGGATTCACCAACCCTAGATCTACATTCAGGGGATGGAATTGATGCAAAAAGAGTAGCATCATCTGCATATGCAACAAGCTTGTTTTCTAGGCCAAACAAGATGTCATGTGTATATAGTATGAAAAGTAATGGGCCAAGAACACTACCCTGTGTAACACCAGATATCACATTCCTATAATCGCTATGGTGCCCATCAACAACAACTCTTTGAGATCTATTACTTAAAAAATCAATAATAATGCTAAGATACGACCCACCCACTCCCAACTGTTTCAGTTTGAAAACAAGGGCCTCATGATTAACACGGTCAAAGGCAGCACTAAAATCAAGGCCAATCATACGAACTTCCCGACCACAATCAAGGGATTTCTGTACAGCATTGGAGATTGTAAGAAGGGCATCACATGCTCCAAGGCCTTTACGAAAACCAAATTGCAAACTAGGGAGTAGATGATTACCTTCAGCAAACCTATTAAGACGTTTTGCCAGAAGACGTTCAAAAACTTTAGATAATATGGGAGTTATGGAAATTGGGCGGTAATCAGTGGGACTTGAGCTACCACAAACACATTTACATAGAGGAGTAACATTACCAATTCTCCAACTAGTGCTAAAAGCTCCTCTTCTTGCTAACTGACGCAAAATAACAGATAACTTTGGAGCTAAGAAATCTGCTGTCTTTATAAAAAACAAAGGAAAAATACCATTTGGGTCTACACCTCCATAAGCATCAAGGTCCACCAACAGAAACATCTTCATTGGATAAGAGCTAAGTTGAATGACTTGGTAGTTCATAATGAACCAATACTCACCGTCTCGCTGACACTGCATTGTCAATCAAGTAAACCTGCAATATACAGCATCCCCTGTCTCAGCGAACACTTGAATTAGAATATTTGTTTAAACTATTCTAGAATGTTCTAGATTAAATAAAAGACAATTGTGTGATTAATTTTGAAATTAACTTGAGCTGTTAAATTTTTCATATCTGACACCTTGAATTCATGCAGTTCGGAAGGATTGGTTTGACGAACACC
>NC_090737.1:41570976-41573476 GCF_036898095.1 Palaemon carinicauda | reverse complement strand
GTATCAACTGCTTATGATTAGAAAGTACACTCTTAATAGTTTTGTTAAATGAAGCATTGTCTCTATCTAATGGACTATTACGTAATTTTATATAGGTCTGTTGATCATTTAGTAACTCATATATTTTGTTATCATAATCAATTTTGTTCATTATGACTAAGGAATTTGATTTGTCTGCTTTGGTTATGTGTAGATCCTTATCTCTCTTAAGTTTTTCATAAGATATCAGGAACTAGCAATGCCATATACAATACCCTTACATATGTTGATCTTATCTATAGGGATGTTATTATATTTTTCAAGTTTACAAAAACCATTTCCAATTTCAAGCCAATCTACATTTTCTTTGACAGAGAAATTTATACCGTAATCATCACCCATCAACCAAAATGGTGGTTTTTTCATCCATGTTTTTACGGGCACTGCGGGTAAGTTGCCCTGATCTCCTTGAAGCTGAGCTTGGGAAAATTCATGAAATAGCATCTATTTTAAAGTACCCATCACATTTCATAAACAAAGCCTGTCAAAAGGCTAAGAAAAATTTTTATGGCTTTGTTAACAACGATGATTTTAATGTGAATAACCTCCTTGTTTTACCTTTTTTTCAAACAGTTTGTACCTCTACCTGGAATTTTAAAACCTTTTGGAATTAATGTAATTTTTAGAAACAACACACTCAAGAATATATTGATAAAAAATTCCCCAAAACAGATTAATGGATGTATATACGAAATTCCATGCAATCAGTGTAATAAACGATATATCGGTCAAAGTGGCAAAGCACTAGAAACTCGAATAAAACAGCATAAATATAATGTAAGAACGGGAAACATTGCCAGCAGTCTTTTTCAGCATATGAATGAGTGCAACCACGCTATTAATTGGAAAGCTGCTAAAGAACTTATATTTTGTAAAGATTTTGTTAAAAGAAATATCATTGAAACAGTTTTAATTAAGAAAAATTTCGAAGATCTGCTTAACACCAGTTCAGGTATGTACAAACTGGATGAATTTCTTGTAAACAACATTTTTAAACAACTTTTAAGTAATTTGTAATTTGCTAATTTCTTCTGTTTTACGTCACCACAGAGGTTTCTTTGTATTCTAATTGTATTTTTAAACCATAAGACCGTGAAGAGGTGTAATAATAACACGAAAGCGCTTGTCCAATCTTCGTTTCCTTTTTCCTCCCGGCCTGCTGTCACGTTCCAGCGATTTGTCATTAATATATATATATATATATATATATATATATATATATATATATATATATATATATATATATATATATATGGTAAATTTTGCACATTTAGGCGTGTTTTTTATATTCAAATTAGCCATTTATTTTTTATACATTAATGTCTGGATTCTCTTAACTGACTCAACCACTGACTATACAAGTTTGCCGGACCAGGGTTCGACTCCCCGCCGGTCACAAGCTCTTGTCTTTTTGTGATTTCACCTGGGGCTCTGATCCCGAGGTCGTTAAGAGAATCCAAACATTAATGTATCAAAAATAAATGGCTTATTTGAATATATATATATATATACATATATATATATATATATATATATATATATATATGTATATATATATGTGTGTGTATGTGTGTATATATAGGTATATACATACATATATATATATATATATATATATATATATATATATAATTTATATATATATATATATATATATATATATATATGAATATATATACCTGTATACATAAATGAATTAATGATTATACTGTGTATATATATATATATGTATATATATATATATATATATATATATATATATATATATATATTTATATACATATATATATGTGTGTGTGTGTGATATATCTTCTTTATACATGTATACACATATATAAAATAAAAATTTCGAATCACTACACACACACACACACACACACATATATATATATATATATATATATATATATATATATATGTGTGTGTGTGTATATATATACATACATATATATATATATATATATATATATATATATATATATATATGTATATATATATATATATATATATATATGTGTGTGTGTGTGTGTGTGTGCTTATACCTATATACTGTATATACATATATACAGTATACATGCACAGTATATATATATATATATATATATATATATATATATGTGTGTGTGTGTGTGTAAGTGTGTGTATGTGTGTGTCTGCTTACACACATATGTACATATTCAACACTATGTCTATATCTAAATAGACAGATAGATAGATCGAAGACAAAAACAGAGATTGAAGCGCTAACCAAGATGGAAGCTGTGCGATGAAATCGAAACCTATCCGGCACAAAAGACCAAAAAACTGAAAAAAAAAACCCTTGAAAAGACCAAATGTCGCCGCCCGATGCACCGCCTCATTGCTAAGTGACATAAACATTTCCCGGCACAAACGGAACTGAACGAGGAACCCCGAAATCAGCAGTTCGATTGCCGTCGCTTGGTCGGTTCTCTCCTGTGTA
>NC_090737.1:41548476-41565976 GCF_036898095.1 Palaemon carinicauda | reverse complement strand
AATAGCAGTTTTGAAGATAAGATTAATTGCAGGCCAAACATTTGCCTGTGATGTTGGTAATTTCCCATTCATTTGCATATCTTTTGACTCAATTTGATATCCACATTTTCGCTGTTCTGTTAATTGTGAAATAGCTTTCATTGGGGCAGAGTTAGTCTTCTCGTGTTATATCATTCTCTGAATAATTGCTTCACGAATTTATAGTAGAATTCCTAGGAACATTTATCACGGCATTTTTTACTTTTGCTTAATGGTACCAAGCTACCAATCTACACAGTTAAATGCCTTTATAAATGTTTATATATATATATATATATATATATATATATATATATATATATATATATATATATATATATATATATATATATATATATATATATGTATGTATATTAAATATGATATATTTATGCATATACATTTTCATATACATACAGATTACACACACACACACATACATATATATATATATATATATATATATATATATATATATATATATATATATATATATATATATATGTATGTATGTGTGTGTGTATGTCTGTGTAAATATATGATGAATTGGGATGCAAAAATGCTCATTCATATTGTGTAATAGATACAAATGCATACAGAGAGAGAGAGAGAGAGAGAGAGAGAGAGAGAGAGAGAGAGAGAGAGAGAGAGAGAGAGAGAGAGAGAGAGAGAGATGGGAATGCTTTTTATAGTACAGCAGATAGATGGTATCATAGTCCTTCTAATAACAATATTATCTAATAAAATAGAAAGAAATTAATTCAAGAATTAGTTCAAATAATGCATTAACGGGATATCATACTTTCTTAAAGTGAAATCGGCCTGTATTGTAATGAATTACATAGTAATTCAAAGCTGTTCCCATGTGATGATTTCTTGAGTATGGAAGTTTGTTAACTCTACGGATATGATACGCCATTTTTAACTACTTGTCACAGCCGCCTTCATTCAAGATTGCCCTCCTAGGTGAATGATAGAGCAAGTTTTGGTTTAGATAGAAATAAATAAGATAAATGGTCACATTCTATAGATTCTTAAAGCAATAAAATTCTATACTATTGATTTTCACCCAAAGATCTATCACTTGATTTGTAAGATTTGGCACCGAGATGTAACAGGGGGGAAAACTGACAGTTACATCATTAGATAAAAGTCCAATGGCCATTCAGCAAGAAAGATTAAATAAAGGAATTTGGAAAGAACTAATGACATATGAACCCGATTAAAACAACTTCAGTATGAGATTCATATCTTTATTATGATAATATTACCAAGATACATATATCTGGAGGAGACGGTACATTTAATACTTTTTTTCCGACTTTATAGACGAAATTACTCAGATCTGAGTAAAATGCAAATCATGGCTTCAAATTGACATCAAAAGGATAACTTTGTTATTCAACCAAGTTTCTTGAAACTGGGTGGCAGTGGTCGTAGGAATATCTTGTTAAATATCAAATATGATTCCTTAGACGAGAATCAGTCTAATCCTAAAGGAATCAAGATTTATGTTCGAGATATTAGGAAATTTCTCAGGTAAAATGCAACGTTGGATTTTGATGTTATGATGCTATGGACACAAGATCAATCATACATTTTTATATTCGTGCGTCTGACGGGACCTTCTTTGTATTACATCAGATTAACAGGCAAAATAGAGGTAGTATTAAAAGCTGAGGCTAAAGATAAAATAGCTATGTTTCTATTAATGAAATACCTGAAATTATATCATTAAGATATTCTATGTTTTAAGTAATTACAATATCGAATTGATATAAATAGACATACACTAATCCATATATATATATATATATATATATATATATATATATATATATATATATATATATATATATAAATTTTTATATATATATATATATATATATATATATATATATATATATATATCATTATCCCCTCCTACGCCTATTGACACAAAGGGCCTCGCTTACATTTCGACAGTCATCTCTATCTTGAGCTTTTAATTCAATACTTCTCTATTCATCATCTACTTTGCGCTTCATTGTCCTCAGCCATGTAGGCCTGGGTCTTCCAACTCCTCTAGTGCCTTGTGAAGCCCAGCTGAACGTTTGATGAATTAATTTCTCTTGGAGAGTGCGAATAACATGCCCAAACCATCTCCATCTACCCTTCATCATGATTTCATCCATATATGGTACTCGAATAATCTCTTTTATTTTCATTTCTAATCCTGTCCTACCATTTAATTCCCAGTATCTTTCTGAGGGCTTTGTTCTCAAATCTAGTAATTCTATTGGTGATTGTTTCATTGTCATTCCATGACTCATGTTCATAGAGTAACACCGACCTCACTAACCTGATATATATACATATATATATGAATCCTCCAATTTGCAAAATCAGAATCCTATAAGTTTCGATAAACAACGAAGGTGAATGATTTCTTTTTCAATGGAATATCAATTTCTTGAGCGAATGTTATAAAAGCTATAATGATGAACTATCTGAATTGTAAGATTTTATATTTAACCAGTTAAGATGATAAAACAATAACAAAATACGATAAAAGTCAGTTATAACTTATCCGTGTTTTTTTTTTTTTCATTTATGGACTGTTTGTCTTTTTCGCATCATTTTTATATATCAAGTTATATATGTGTATATATATATATATATATATATATATATATATATATATATATATATTTATATATATATATATATACGTGTATATATATATATATATATATATATATATATATATATATATATATATATATATATATACTTCATGGGTCATTTACGCGAAAAAACAGAAAACTATCCATTGTAACCGTTTACAAACCTCCGAGAACAAATGCCAGTATCTTCTTTGAAGAATTCAGTGAACTCATTGAGATGATTATCATGGAAAGATTGAATTAGTTATTTGTGGAGACTTCAATGTTTGGATGGAGTACACGTCAAATCTTGATACTTGATATTTTAGCATTTAGTGAGTTATTGGAATCATATCAATCGGTGAATAATGTCGACTGCGCAACTACTTTAACTGAACGAACAAGATAAAATGACAGTGGAGGTCCTGTAGTGAGTAGAGTTCCCCTGCTGTATAAGTTCAATAAAACAGCCTTCAAAAAAAATTAAAGAGATTTGTTCTCATAATAAGAGGGAAAGAATGAATCATTCTATTTGAATGAAATTATCTTAATTCAAAGAATCTCAAATGAAATTTCCCAACACACTCGACATTATTTTTTTTCTTTCTATGGCTAAATAATATCCATTTAAGGGAAAGGACAAAATCAACCAAAATGGAAGAACTGTCACCTGCATTTCCTTGTAAACCTTGGAGCAAGGAAACTTCAGTTCATAATTGCTGGATTAAAATTAATAGTCTGACTTTATATAACCTGTTCGAGGACTTACTAAAATCTACAACGATACATTATTCGTGATGGATCATAATACTTTTAAGATCGTCCATTCTACCAACATATAAATCCACTTGAATTTACTATCATTTACTGAACGTAACCAATGGATATAAACAGAAATTAAATATACAATACTATGGGCACACGCTAAAGAGAAAATACGTTTGAAAGTACAATAGTTCCATAAATCTTTTAGATTGACTTTTATTTGAGATGAAAACAGTGTATTCGAAAAATAGATACTCTGCTATCCATCCGTTCACCACCACTAGCCATTTAACCACTGCTACAAATTTTAGCCCCATCAATTCTTCCTACACAGCATATACTACGTAATATATATATATATATATATATATATATATATATATATATATATATGCATATATATATATATATATATATGTATGTATGTATGTATAAATATACACATACATATATACATATATATAGACTATATATATATATATATATATATATATATATATATATATATATATATATATATATATATATATATACATATATATATATATATATATATATATATATATATATATATATATATATGATCAACTACATCATTAGCCGTTGCAAGTCCACTGCAGAACAAAGGCCTCAGATATGTCCTCCCACTTGCGTCTGTTTAAGGTCTTTCTGTGCCACTTTATACCTTCCTTATCCTGTTTATTTTGCAATCTCTATTACCTATTATCTGTCATTCTCATTTTATGTCCTTACCATGTCCATTTCTTTTTCTTACTTGTTAGAATAGCCTCTACTTTAGTTTGCTGTCGTGTCCATGTTTCTCTTTTTCTCCCTCTTGGTGTTATTCTTATCATTATTCTGTCCATAGCCCTTTGAGTTGTAACTAATGTTCTGAAGCTTTAGTAAGGCTATGTATATATGTGTTTGTGTGCGGACGGGTTTGTGCATGGGACTGTATACTGTACAAAGCATCTTCATTGGTAGGTTAGAAACTTTTTAATCACGTGTCACATTTGCTCTTAATAGCCTCGTTATCAAATTCCCCGACAATAATTTACAATTTCAAAATTCGACTTCTGTTTTCATCCATGATAAGTAACTATAAAATTTTATTAATGGAAAAAAAAGACAGTTGCTGGCGTCCAAATATTTGTTGCTTACACGTGAGGCCTTGTGGGTGATAGGTAGCGATCAATGGACGCCAGTCTCTCTCTCTCTCTCTCTCTCTCTCTCTCTCTCTCTCTCTCTCTCTCTCCTCTCTCTCCTCTCTCTCTCTCTCTCTCTCTCTCTCTCTAACTTTGCCTATTAAATGGACTAAAGAGTATTAAACAAGTTAGAGATTTGCAATTAAAAAATGAATTATATCTTTAGATTACGTCGGTAGATTTGTTGTCTTTGTGGAGTCCTGTTTGTAGATTCTTCATTTCTTAGATATTTTCTAACCATTTTTATTTCATATTTGTGTGAATGCAGCTTCATAAGGTTCAGATGATTCAAAGCGGGTTAGAAATATTTTCCTTATATATGATTTTTTATTATGACGAAGTAATTGGTACTATGATTTTTTCGTATGGAAATTGTAGATATGCATACAAACACACGCACATCTATATACACATGTGTATCCTTGCAAGTAAGCACGTGTGTATACATGTATATATGTGTATATGTATGTATATATTTTTGATAAGGTAAATTTACATATTATATACAGCAGGTATCTGTATACATATATATGATACTTTTACAATAGATATTTTACATTACTTTTTAATATTCATAATTTTTACCATTTGGTTTATACAACACATTCTATGTAATGACTATATTTAAGAAATAACTACAACAAAATCAAGCCTTAATTTTTCATTAACTTCCATTGCTTTAAAACAACAAGCAACTCTAATTCCTCCTTCACCTTCAATGACACATTAAGCATAAACCCGTCGAATACTTCTTGATTACTTTTCATTTTATATCATAAAAATCTGCGAATTATAATAGTTTTTGTCTCATCTTAATCTTCCGTAAAATTCCTTACCCTGATTAGATATTAAATAAACACATACGTCGTTAACAGCATCTTTTTTATCAAAATCAAACAATTTAACATAAAATACATTAAATCAAACTAATTTCTCTCCTCTTCAGAGTCAAATAAAGAAGCCGCAGTCAAAAAGAAACTATCTTAACAACTTCCCATATTTTCTTTTTTTTTCCTTGCAACAAAAAAAAGGACATCTCATTAGTAGAGACTTCACGAAGAGCTTTTCTCGTTACTAATGAAGTAAGTAATACTAATTGTCTTCTCTTTTGTTCTTACCTGCTTTAATTCTCTCTCTCTCTCTCTCTCTCTCTCTCTCTCTCTCTCTCTCTCTCTCTCTCTCTCTCTCTCTCTCTCTCTCTCGACAACGAACACCCTCACCGGTCATGTTACGCAAATGCTACGCGAATCATATTTCCCTATTGTCTCGATTGAAGTAGCAGTTAGGTTCATGAATCATGCCATAATTATGAAAATTTTCCTTCTCTTTTATTGTCATGGAAGTTAGGCTTTATTAATGGCCACTTAGATCAATTAGCATAAGCTATAATTCAGTGTCATTGTTAGTCATATGGAAAGTGTATCAAAGCTTCCTATTTATATTGGAGCTGCGTAAATACCTAAAAAAGGGGGCCATTGTACAGTATCTTAGTCACTATCGGAATTGTATGAAAGTATAAATCCCTGACATAATCTTTAGAATCATAAGCTATTGTTACTTGTTTCTGTTTCAAGCGATATATACACTGTTATGAAAGTAAACTAGACAATATCCCATTTCAAATTAAGTATTTTCCATCACGGATAACGTTCTCTTATGATATGCTGCTGTTATTTCAGACATAAGTTATATTGATTGTTTTTAGATAAAAATGAAACACCTGCTTACTTCTAAATGCCTATAGGCATCCGCATAGTAAATGGATAAATAGTTGGGCATCGTAATAGAAAATGCAAGTTGCAGAAGCTAACCAATTGAACATCTTGAACATTGTTTTGTAAGGGGTCTCTATACCTGTAACTTAGAATCATGATTGTCTGGGTCCCAGGAGAAATTATTTTCAGAAATATCATCAACTAAGTTTCCCTGAGCAAAGTATAATACTGCCCGTCGTTTAATATTAATACAAACCTAGTCGGAATAACAGGATGCGACAATCCTAATATCCAACCAGGAAAGTAGCCTAATGAAATAACAATCAAACTATACGGGAGAAATAATAAATAAAAAATATGCAAAATTCTAATGTCAGTAACAACGTTAAAATAGATATGTCGTATATAAACTATGAAACGAGACTTATGTTAAACTCTTTAACAGAAAAGATTTTGCAGCAAGTTTGAACTTTGAAATTCCACCAATTTAACAGACATAGAAAGATCATTCTAAAATCTGGTCACAACTGGATTAAAACTTCTAGAATACAATATAGTAATGAGCCCTATGATGGAGGAGGCAAGACTGTTAGATTAAATTGCATACCTAGCACTACGGGTACGTACAGGGTGGTATAATCTGGGAAGAAGTAAACGCAAAGGATGGTCAAATTATAAAAGCTTTTGCAACATGCATAGAGAACTAACTGAACGACGGTGCCAGAGATTAATATCCAGATCAGGAATTAGAGAGGTTATAGACCGCAATTTTTCGTTCAACAAATTAAGAAGAGAGTCAACAGCTGAAGACTAGACAGGAGAATAATACTCTAAACAACATAGAACAAACATAAGCATTTCCTCAAGAAAGATTAATCACCAAAAATTTTAATACTTTCTCAATAAGGCTTTTTAATTGTGCAGCTGATGAGGAAACATCCACTGTGATTCTGTAAAGTGAATTTGAAATATCAAAACATCCCACCTAGAATTCTAAATGAATTGTGTAGTGTCAAAGAAACATTGTCGATACAAAGGTTTCAAAATTTTTTAATATCACAGTTGGAGGATTCTAAGATGAAGTATGTCTTATAGTACTTCACATGTTTTACAGTTTTGTTAGACATTTCCCAAGGATACACAGAAGATTTTTTGATATATTAAAAATGTGAATTGATTGGTAACGTCTCTGCCTGGTGTTTGCCAGTCGGCGGTTCGAGTCCCGCTCAGACTCGCTAGTGCCATTAGTGTCTGCAACCTTACCATCCTTGTGAGCTAAGGTTGGGGGGTTTGGGGGAGCCTATAGGTCTATCTACTGAGTCATCAGCAGCTACTGCCTGGCCCTCCCTGGTCCTAGCTTGAGTGGAGAGGAGGCTTGGGCGCTGATCATATAATATATGGTAAGTCTCTAGGGCATTGTCCTGCTTGCTATGGCAATGTCACTGTCCCTTGCCTCTGCCATTCATGAGTGACCTTTAAAACCTTTAAACCTTTAAATTACAGCAAGGCCCATTATAACCAAATTTTCCCATAGCATATAAGAGTACAACGTCAATTATGACACGAAAGTGCAGATAAGAATCATGTCAGGGAACCTACTGAGAACCAGTCCGTTCTTTTCATCATAGACCCAAAGAGGTGTAATGAATATTGATATCTATCGTAAAGATTAATCATTTATCTTGCAAACTTGCTTTCGAATCAGTGGGATCTGCTTTCAGTTATTTTACAAGAAAATGTGCATGTCAGTTTTAATACATTATATATTATGTATATATATACATACATATATATATATATATATATATATATATATATACATTTATATATACATATATATATATATAAATTATATATATATGTATATATATATTCATATATATATACATATATATATGTATATATATATGAATATATATACAGTATATATGCGTGTGTGTATTGGTGTACGTGAATGTGTATGTATGTATGTATATACTTTATATATGTATATACAAATATGTGTGTATATATACGTACTTCTGCCTATTTGACATCAGACTTTGTGGGTAAAAAAAATGTCACTTTTACTTTTTTGACCTGATATATATATATATATATATATATATATATATATATATATATATATATGTGTGTGTGTGTGTGTGTGTGTGTATGTGTTTATACAGATATATATGTGTTAATGCTTGTAGATAGATAGATAAATAGAAAGGGAAAGAGTATGGTAACGGAAGAATAAACGACCTTTCCATCATGAAATATTCCTCCATCCCTCAAGGTGAATGCGGTGTAATCACATACACATTATAAAGTAAGCCGTATTTTTCTGTAAAGTTGCTCATATATTCTAATATTTTCTCTCAGGAATAGATGTAAACACACGATGAAGTATCCCAGACGCTTAGAGTGTTTCATTTATTTATTTCGTTACTAATCGGATATTTTCCTCCTTTTATTTTTCCTTTCTGATCTACTGGGTATTAACAACGAGAAAAATATGTTTCAAACAAAAAAGATTCTAATTCATGACTCAAGTGGAGACAAACATCGCTTGTATTAGAGGAGAGCGTAAGAATAACATGGTATACTTAAGGCGTATGTAAGCGAAATGAAATTCCTTGTTCATTTTTTCTTTTAATCAAGATCAAAACTTTTTGAAGATGAACCAAAGCTCGACATTCATATGGGAGTGGGATTAGCCTTTGAGCTTATGTGACTTCTTGGTAAATACCATCTTTTATTTCATTTATAGATCTTTTAGTCAGAATTCGGTGCGAAGGCTTATCAAGATAGGGTGGTGAATGAACGGGAAAACACAGAACAAATGACATCTAAATATGAAATCTAAGTCGAAAGTAAAATTGTAAATTGATATATTGATATAATAGGATAGATTCTTAACCGGAACCGATAAGAATTCTAAAACAGAATTAATAATAATAATTCTAATATGCTTTTAAACAAAAAGTAAAGAACGGTGAAAATAATGTTTTATCTTTTGAATATTGTTCTAAGTCTGTTATTAAAAGAAGATTTCTTTTATAACTGATTTTACTTTGCAAAAAAAAAAATGTATTCAGAAAAGTATATGTTAAGAGTATTATGGAGAGTATTAACATCCAACTATTTCACATTTTGAATATATTTAAAGCTCTTTTCTTACACCGAGAAAATTTTATAAACAAAGTAATTTATCAAAAATACGTTTTCAGTTCTCTGGAGGGTTAGTTCCTAAGGGGTTTTGTTAGAAAGTCCTTATGGATGGAGTTGCTGCCTACATATTTTTCTCCCATATTGGTTGCATCCAAATACAGTCAACTAACTATCAGGGAAATAATTCAATACTTAAGTCAACTGACAAAGAATTGCAAATATTTCTAGATTATGTGTTAAAACAGATTGAAGAGCAAGTTGATGAATGTATTGGTTGGGAGAGGAATATTTGGACGTGTATAAAATTATTATTCAAATAGCGATTATTTTAATTTGAAGAGGGAAGAGAGACAATGTGACTGTAAACATTATTAAGAAATAAAAATTTGATAAGAGGGAAGTAAGAATAGCATTAAGAGAAAATCTATAAAATATTGGAATGGGTTACAGACGTGGAGTTGCAAGGCATAGATAAGGAAATCGTAAAATTCAATACTAGGGTCATGGAGACAGCGCACGGGGTGTTTGAGGAATAAGAATAACTAATGGAAGTTTTATCAAGAGTAATAAAAGGTATTCGAGAAGCAATTGCATGTCAGAAGATATCACATGCAGGTACACAGGAGAATCAATAAGGCAGTCAAGAAGAAAGTAAAAGTGTCAAAGAAGACAGGAAGGCAAGTAATGAAATAGAGGGGAAAGAGTAATAAAGCAAATACGGAGAGCGTAGGCTGTTCAACAGTTGAGTCAATAAAGTCTTTTGAAGATTGGTTGACTGTTGAAATAAAAGACTGAAGGATCTGAAAGACGAAAGAGTGAGGAAGATTAATTCAAATTCCAGAAAGATAGTGAACATCGTGAGTTATGAAATTGAAGAATAGAAAATGGGAATCCAAATGAAAGCTATGGAAGAAGTTTGAAAACCATGAGGACGTGGTATGTGTTATACCAAAACCTTTGACATTCTAATGATAGAGTCAATAAACAGGCAATGTGGAAGGAGTGGTTGTATCGAATAGAAGATACGTGTCAAAAGCAGTTTAGTTTTTATAAAGGAAGCGAACAATTTGTTAGAGTATGTAGGAAAGGAAAAGACTTTTCATGTAGATAAGGGACAAAGGTATATTGTGTCTTCGTGTCTTTTTAACCTCTTTTTGGTAGGAGAAAGGAGAGATGTTATTGGTGTAAAATGATTGTTGAATAAGAAAATAAATAGCAATTGGAATATGTTATGTTTAAGTTTCTTAAGTATTACGAATCGTTAATGAAAAATATTATAAGCTGCAGATTCTGGTAAAATAGTTAAAAACTATAAACATAAGCACGAATAGGGTAATGATTATCAATATGGATGGATGAGGAATAGGATAGGGTTATCCAGATAAGTCGTTAGAAATTAATAAAACATAGGATGGTTGAATGGTAAATGAAGGGAGTGACTCGATAAAAGGCAGCAAGAAAGAATCTGGATGTGTGTAGAAATCATAAAAAGAAGCCAAGGCAGCAACATCTGATAGGAATGTTAAACTAGCAATGAATCATGTAGATAAAGATGGGATTTAATATATATGGAAGGATAGAGATTGAAGCTACTCAAGTGATCTGTTTGTGGTGTATGTTAATTAAGAATATTCAAAGGGAAATGAATGTGGAGATAATGTAGGAATGGCTAGAAGGTTAAATTTGGGTGTTTTCATATAGTTTGTTCATGTCTAAGAATGGATGACGATAATCTGAGTAAAATATCTTTAAATTTAGAAATGTTAAGAAGGAGAGGAAGACCTAAGTAGAGATCAATTTCTGGGTGTGTATTGGAGGGTTTGAAGTGCTAGTGATGAACACCTTGGGGTTTATCTATGAATGAATAGAAAAATTGATTCTGTAAACATTATCTTGTGTTATTCTTTTACTTCACACATTTAAGGGAAACAGCTTAATTTCAAAGAAAACGCATGTAAACATATATTTGTTTGACATTATATATATATATATATATATATATATATATATATATATATATATACATATATGTATATATATATATATATATATATATATATACATATATATATATATATATATATATATATATATATATATATATATATATATTTATATATACTGTATATATATACATATATTTGTTTGACATAATATATAGATAGATAGATAGATAGATAGATAGATAAATAGATAGATGGATAGATAGATACACATGTGTGTATTTGTGTACAAGTGTGTGATCATATATACTCTTGCTTAACAAGCCAGAAGATTTCAGGGTCGATTCTTGGTCAAAGCCAGGCGTAAATTCATTCATTTTAATAAGTGACTTATATTCCATGAATTCCATCGACAGAGAAGAGACAAAATCAGATTGAAAAGGACATTGAGCTAATAACTTTATTCTCATTTCCCCTTTCTAGGGGAAAATATGAATATTGAGAAATATAAAAAACATTCATGTTAAAAATAGCAATTATTTACTACGTTCATATCGTCATATTATCAGCTCATATAAAAAAGCAATAGAGGAAGATATGAAAAGATCATCTGGGTCGTAGCGGATACGTCCTTAATCAGGTCAGGATGTAATCATTTGTTACCTCCATATCCCCAGGTTAGGGTGAAAGCCAGGGCAAAGATTCTCTTCTTACGGAAACTGACAAGAGTAAATGTCACAGGGTTCACTTTTTCCACTTTGGTTCCATAATATTTTGGAACACTTTTTTTGGAAGATATTGTAAACAAATTAATACTGTAATAGTAAGTCATTGACGAAAAAAAGAATTATTTCACGTAGAACTTATGGTTTTCATTTTAACAAAAACTATTGATATGAACAACAGGCTTAGATAAGGTGTACTAATATTCAACGTATTTACCCAACGTTTGTAAGTATTATACGTATATATCCGATTCTACACCAATCTAGTTACTCTGAAATGTCATACCCTTTTTACTATTTGCAACTTTTGGAGATTTTGAAAGGTTTTAAAGTTCATCCATAAATGGCAAAGGCATGGGACAGGACAATAACTTAGAGACTGACCATATATACATATGATCAGTGCCCAAGCCCCTTATCCATCCAGCTAGGACCAGCAATGGCAACTGATGACTCAGCATTTAGACCTATAGGCTCCTCCCAAAAAAACCATCTCTAGCCCGCAATGATAGTGAGGCTGCAGACAATACTATAAACTACCGAGCTTGAGCGTGTCTCGAACTTTAGTCCAACAGATTGCCACGCAGTGACGTAAAAGGTAGAGGAAGTAGTAGGAAGTAAAAACTAAGGTAAAGTAAGAAGGATATAAAACAAGCACAGCTAGAGGAAGAAGGAATGCTGCAACGACCCGAAAGTAAAGCCTACCGTGAATTGCAAGAAATGTACCGACGAAATTAATCCCCTCAAGTGGCAAATATCATACACAGTAGTTTCAACTACCAGGTATATAATTCACTCATATCATCAACAAACGTACAATGGGACCATAACGAACAGCGCCCATCTGCCTGAACTCGACAATGAAATAAACGTAAGAACTCTTATCAGAAAAAAAAATATATTTATGTATATATATATATATATATATATATATATATATATATATATATATATAGAAGTGTTTATGCATACACATATATCGTAAAGGAATAACTGAATATATGTATGTATAAATTTAACATTTTTATTTACATATATCACCTTTATTAAGGCTACATTATGCAAAAAAAAAAATAGATATTTGGTCAACCCTAAAAATTTTCCTAATATAAATAAATCAAATTCATGGTATATTGAAGTTTGGCGCCTCGAAGGAGCAACTTCTTCGTGGTCTCCTTTGTCTGATTATAACAAAGAAGTGATGTATCCTTCTCCTCCTCTTCATTCTGGGGCCTAATTAGTAAGAGGAGGAAAGAATGAATAAGCGCCAGACGTTTCACAAGGAGCTAACAGTGAAAACGATACCGAAGCAGATATATTATACTTTCCCCGCACACAGCTCCGATGCTTATGTGGAAAGCTCTGGTGCTGGTGACTGGGAGCTGAGAAATCTAATCTCTGAAAGAGGTTCTACAGGTTTCAAAAGAGTTCTAGAGGCAAGAGATAGGACAATGATCTGCAGACTGACCATATATATTTCCGAATGTGGTTCAAAGGTTTTAGAGCCACTCATGAATGGCAGAGGCAAGGAACAGTAACATTGGCCTATCAAGCAGGAAATGCACCAGAGACTGACCATATTACATATAATCACCGCCCAAGCCCCCCTCTCTACCCAAGCTAAGACCAAGGAGGACCAGGCATTGGTTGCTGATGACTCAGTAGGTAGACCTATTGGCTCTCCCACCCCCACTCCTCCCCATCCTTAGCTCACAAGGATGGTGAGGTTGCAGCTACCAAAGGAACTAACGAGTTTGAGCGGGTGGCGATCACCAGTCAAGGACGTTACCAACAGGCCACCACAACCCTACAGGTTTTAAAGGTGTTCGTGAGCGTAGAGGCAAGAAATAGGACAATGTCAAACGTACTAACTATGCAAATATCTGAAAGTGGATCTTTAGGTTTTAAAGGTGCATCGTGAGGAGTAGAGGTAAGGGATAGAAGAATATCCTATAGATTGACCATGCAAATCTCTGAAAGTGGTTATACAGGTTTTAAAGATACATCGTGAGTGGCAGAGACCAAAACAGGACAATGTAATACAGACTGACTATGCAATTCTCTCAAAGTGGTTCTGTAAGTTTTAAAGGTGGTCCGTGAGCGGTAGAGGTAGAAGATCGAACAATGTCCTGCATATTGAATACATATACATAGGATCAATGCCCATACAAGGACCAGGCAGGTCCAGGTAATGACTTCTAATGACTCAGCAGATAAATATATAGGCTCTCTCAAACC
This sequence comes from Palaemon carinicauda, assembly GCF_036898095.1. Lineage (NCBI taxonomy): Eukaryota > Metazoa > Arthropoda > Malacostraca > Decapoda > Palaemonidae > Palaemon > Palaemon carinicauda. Next base: position 41,551,569 of record NC_090737.1, on the reverse strand, counting down.
TTACATCCTGCATCTCTTCTCCCTAGTTCACAGGAACGGTTAGATTGCAGACACCACTGCAAATAAACGCGTAATCATTGCTCGAACTCCCATCCCACGAAATGTATGTCAGGGACGTTTCCTACAGGACTCAAGGGTATGCTATCATATGATTAAATCATCCTCTGGTGGTTCTTAATTGATGATGATTTAAATTTTCTATTCAAATTCTGCACTTCAAAGGCGGTAATTCGCTGAAAATGTAATCAAACGAACGAAAATTGGATTCCTTTTAATTATATTAGATGGAGAAGAAGCCCTAATATGTGCTGATCGCATTTAAACCTTACAATAAGAGTAGCACATTCAATATCAAGATAACAATCATCTTTATGAATTACAAATTATTGGGAGTTATGAAGGACTGATTCGTTGCAGAAACAAACAAGCAGACCATCTTTACTTCTCTGCTAAACTTGAATTATAATAATAATAATAATAATAATAATAATAATAATAATAATAATAATAATAATCGTATATAAAATCTTATTGAAATTAACGTTTATGGAAATATTTTCTGTAAAAATTAAAGATAAGAAAGATGATCAACTTTTCTTGATGTCAAAGTTTGTTTTAAATGAAAGACATGAAAACTAGAGTAACATACAAAGATGAACACGAATTGATTAAAAGTATTATAATATGGTAGAATAAGTCCAGCAGGTTACGCCCGCTTTTGTTGTTGATTTTTATAATTCTCTCTCTCTCTCTCTCTCTCTCTCTCTCTCTCTCTCTCTCTCATTATATATATATAAATATATATATATATATATATATATATATATATATATATATAAATATATATATATATACATATATATATATATATATATATATTCTGAATAATTACAGCATGTATTAACGGAAAATTCACAAAGAAAATTACATATGTACTGTCTACAAAATATGAAAATGGACTGCTATGTATTTCTCTGTATTCTCATTAATTATGGATAAGTATATATATATATATATATATATATATATATATATATATATATATATATATATATATATATATATATGCATATATATATATATATATATATATATATATATAAACATTTCTTCATCATCCTCATCACCATCATCATCATCATCTCCTTCTACGCCTATTGACGCTTAGGGCCTCGGTTAGATTTTGCCAGTCGTCTCTATCTTGAGCTTTTATATCAAGGCTTCTCCATTCATCATCTACTACTCCACGCTTCATAGACCTCAGCCATGTAGGCGTGGGTCTTCCAATTCTTATAGTGCCTTGTGGAGCCCAAGTGAAAGTTTAGTGAACTACTCTCTCTTGGGGAGTGCGAAGAGCATGACCAAACCATCGCCATCTACCACTCACCGTGATCTCATCCACAAATGGCACTCGAGTAATATCTCTTATAGTTTCATTTCTAATCCTGTCTTGCCATTTAACTCCCAATATTCTTCCAAGGGCTTTGTTCTCAAATCTATTAAATCTATTGGAGATTGTTTCATTGGCATACCACGACTCATGTCCATACAGTATCACCGATCTCCCTAAACTGACGTATAGTCTGACTTTTATATATAATTTCAGTCGATTTGATTTCCAGATTTTACTTGACCTAGCCGTTGTCTGATTTGCTTTTATCAATCTTTCATTAAACTCAAATTCTAAAGATCCTGTATTAGAGATCATAGTTGCAATGATGTTTCATGTTCCATTGCATATTCTGTTCTCATCATCTGTCTTTCTTCTATTTATCTTGACCCCAACATCATGAAAATATGTCATGAATTCTGTTAAGCAAGCTTTGCAAGTCCTGTGGTGTTCTGCTAATTAGGACAATGTCATCAACATACTCTAGGTCAGCTAATTTCCTGTTACCAATCCTGTCCAATCCTTCTCCACCATCCCTGACTGCTCTACACATTACAAAATCCATGAGGGGGATAAACAACATAGGTGACAACACATTCCCTTGGAGTACTTCACTTTTCACAGGAAACTCATTTGATAGGACTCCACTAACATAAACTTTTATATATATCTATATATATGTGTGTGTATGTATATATTATGTGTGCGTATGTGTATGTGTGGGCGTATAAAGCTGCAATTCTTTCGTAATGCTAGAGATTATTCCGAATAGGAAGACTCACAAATCACTATACCGTGAAAGCTGATATCCTCGTCTCTTCGACAAGCCGATCCCAGCGTTGTTAGGAAAGTGCGTTAAACGCATTACCTTGTGTGTGCGTGAGTGAATAAGCTACTTTGGGAAAATAGAGATGAAAGCTGTCTTAATATGTCTTGAATATTCCCTGGCCTACTATGGATTTCTTTTCTCTTTCATCCATAAAGTGTAAAAATGGATATTAGAGATTATTAGTTTACCTTTAAATATAACTGTGTAATATGCTATAACTACCTAATAAATCCTTCTTCTGTAGCATTTACCTATTTTTATTTCAACAAAGTATTCATACAGAGGGCTACGTACTTTCATACTAGTAGATATGTAAAATGCTCTTTAAAAGCTCCATGAACATTTGTAACCAATTCATCTATTTTTTTTTTTATTCCAGTGATAGGTCTATCTTTAATGCAGTCTACAAACTATATTACTTTTTTGTTTTTATTATGGAAATGATAAAAAAGTATAGTTTTCAAGAAAGCACAGAATCTTGCGTCATTTGCATCATTTCCAACTAAATGTTTCTCGAGGGAAAAGGAAGATAGCTTCAATCCCTAGAGGCATCTGTCAAGGAGAAATTCGTACAGTATTAAATGGTGAAATATTTACAAAACGCACCAATGCTAGGCTTTTTTGAGTGAAAGTAGTATTTTAGTAGTAACGTGGTAACTTACTTGAAATTCCAGTAATCTAAATTATTATTGACATGCAATATGCATCTGTGCAAGATATGTTGATCACGCGGGAGCAACATTGAGTTACTATTCATTATCAAACTTTTTGAGATATCAAGTCAAAGAAGAGAGCTACTGTAGATTTCACTTCATTCTAAAACATCTTTGGAATCTTTCGTGGTAGTAACAGAGAAAAAGAGCTAAAGGTCGTT
>NC_090737.1:41520976-41530976 GCF_036898095.1 Palaemon carinicauda | reverse complement strand
CAATACTAAATTGATAACGATTTTACGTTTATTTCCATAAAATTTTTCATTTTTAAGGCATAATTTGTGTGGAATAAGTATAGGTATTTCACCACTACTCATTTAAATTCATTCATGAAATACGAGACGGAATGACGTCACGTAAAACCACCAATCACAGCAAAGGACGAATCAACAAATGAGACGACAGATATTTCCTGCTAAAACTGTTACTACTTACGAGATGGATCCTCTGGTTTATGGGCTGCTGTTGACCAACGAGTCAAAATCACGCAAAATTCCGTTCAAATACTCGTTTTTTATCATATGCATACACACATAGAACAATGATTTTTCAGATGTTCTAGAAATTACAAAGACGTTTGTTTCTTTAAGTAATCACACTCGATTAGTATATGTTATCAAAACATCTTATAAAGGAATACAAGATTCGTAGGATGAATGGATTTTTGCTTGATTTATTAAACTGTAATATATAGATTAAATGTGTAAGGTAATGCAAATTGAGTAAAAGGTGAATAAGGGAAAAGGTGCCGTCTTTATGCACACACACGTGTGTGTGTATATATATATATATATATATATATATATATATATATATATATATGTGTGTGTGTGTGTGTGTGTGTGTGTATATATATATATATATATATATATATATATATATATATATACATATATATATATATATATACATACATACATACATATATATATATATATATATATATATATATATATATATATATAGAAGTATTTATATATTCTTTAAACGAAAAATTCCCGCCGTAAAAACAAAAACAAAAAAACAAAAATTAAACTACGCCTCCCCAGGTTTAGGTATCCTGGCTAGCGCATTCGAATATGTAATCTTAATAAAATTTGGACAGGATTTCAAACAGGAAGTCATAAGTCCCCGGAACTCTCCTATATCGGTATATTCCAATCCTCTAATTGCCTATACATTCCTCAACTGTGATTGGTAGTTATCCTCGTTTGCTACAACTTGACAGACTCAAACAGCACATCTATCATCGTAGCCAGAACACAGTCGAGTATTCCTTCAAATATGATATAGTTATTCAACTTATACCCTTCAACAGGATTCATTGTCTATTTATTATGTATTAATAACCATCTTAAGTTTATTGCTATAAGAATTTTTATTTTTCGTTCATAATTTATCTGCAACAAGCATATGTTTTTCTCACCTACCCAGTTAAATTCATTTATAAAAAAGATAATTGCATGACGTCACATACAACCACCAATCAGAGCAAAGAAAGAATCAGCCAATGAAACGCCAGATATTTCCCGCTAAAAGTGCATAAGGTAAGGGGGTTCCTATCAATCATGAGCTGCTGTTGGCGAAAGAGTTAAATTCACGCGAGGCATTTCGTTTAAACGCTCTGGCTAAGAGGTCTCCGATTTATATGAGCTGCTGTCTACAGATGAGTTAAATTTGCGTGTCATTTCATTCAAACGCTCTAGCTAAGGGTGTTTTTCCTCCTGATCAATTCTTATACATAAAACGATGATACTTAAGTAGCCCGATAAGAATATTTTCGTATTTCTTATATGTTTTAGATATCATTCAAATGATTTTCATTTAAAGACTTTCCTTTCAGTAATCACTTTTTTCTTTTCTTTTAGGAGTGAGAAATGCATATAATAGGATTCTTATGTAATCTTTATTATCATCAATATTTCTATTATAGTTATTATCATTATTATTTTGAATATTTTGTGAGATAAGGTTGAGAATTTTGAATAGACATTTATTGATTTTATAACAAAAAAACTACCTCAAGTCAGAAGTCCAAAAAGAATACATAGTAAGTAGCAATGTACTCGTATAAGCCAAGTATTGCCCTGGGTTTCCTTTTTATATGTTTTTTTTTGTTATATACATTGTTAAAAGAATGGCTATTAAAACAATGGCTGAAATATAGAATACCCAAGAGATGGTTTATCAGCGGAAAAATTTCACATTCAAGATTTCCTTATGCCACGGCTGAAAGCAAATGAGAATAGGTCTTTTTTTTTCTTCTTAGTTTCCTTTATAAACTAGAATCATTAAACAGTTAAAAAGTCAAAACAGCATCAGCAAAATTGATTTTTGATTAGGCCTACTTATAAAATTTTCAGCCTTTAACACTCAACCTAAACTAACCTAACGTCATTAAGTGTACGTCTCCTTAACAAACTATTGAATGACTTATAGGCTGTAAATTCATTTCCCGATGTCGAGATAAAATTAAAGGTGTAGGCGTACGGTGGGCCTACTTGGTGATCAGGGTCAAAATGTTTTCTTGAGAACGTCCAGTCAGAATGCACTGTATTGTTATGATAGGCTCAATCACCTAACATTTTCAAAAGGTTTGATTTTCACAAATTATGAATTTGAGATCTACAGCCTAGTGTTGCGGTCTGTGAAGCCGTTCAGAAGCGTAAGGCAGGACGAAAATGAAACTATTTGACAAACGCTTGTTAACAGAGAGAGAGAGAGAGAGAATTTTATATGGTTATTTTTTTTATTTTGTTCTTACATGATTGAATTGGTTATAATAATTTACATTTAGTATTCAAGGATACTTTAGGTTTCAATAAAAAAATTTAAGTGAATTGTCGTGGTTTTATTCCTTTTATCGTTTATGATTCAGTTAAATAACTATAAGTTTACATCAATAATTATCATATGCAAATCAAGTAGGCTCATGTCTGCAATAAATTTTTTAGTCCAATAAACTTAGTATAGAAATTTAATTCTTAACATGTGCTTCAAAATGGATGCCCCACATAATTAATATAGCACCTTAATAATTCTAGTTTTTACCCCTTTAACTTTTTTTCCCAGAAACAAACATCAAAGCCTGAAATTAAAAGTAAGTCGCTACGATAATTCGAAAGATACCATGTCCCTTTAAATCAGCCACTTCATCTTTAAGGGCTGCCAACGCAAGAGCCCGTGTCTTGCATAAGGCGAGGAAATCTAAAACGAACGAGCCACTTCATGGGATCTATGCTGCCCGTGGTGTAGCAGTTGTCAGATATTGCTTTCTAGATTAACATTTTGTCCAAAAATAAAAGTAGACAGTACTTTCAGTTTACGTTATGAATGTGAATGTACCTACATTAACCTAAACAGGAATTTTGGGGTACCCAGTGGTTAGACGACTAAGGTGCGTCACAACCAAAATGAAAAATTTTAACATAATCCTAATAGATTGGGCAAACACCAGATGATTAGCTCCGTCTTATGACATCGAAAGGAAGAGCTCTCTCTCTCTCTCTCTCTCTCGATCGATCGATCGATCGATCGATTTATATACAGGGTGATTAAAAATGAGTGACCCTATTTTATGATTGAATATTTTATGAAGGAAAAATAGCAAAAAATAAAACTTATAATACAAGTATTAAACTAACAGTCAAGTTTTATTTCACAGGTTACAAGTGCTCAATATGCACGCCCCCACCCTTGCAGCACGAACAACATTAATACGATATGAGAATTTTTATTTCACATGTTACAAGTGCTTAATATGGGCCCCCCTTGCTGCACGAACAACATCAATACGATATGAGAATTCTTACCAAACACGTTGAAGCATATCAGGATCAATTGAATTGATCGCTGTTGTTATTCAATGTTTTAAGTTTTCCAGGTCAGTTGGTAATGGCGGAACATAGACTTTACCTTTTACAAACACCGGAGAAAAATTCACAAACTGTGAGGTCATTTTTTTTGCTGTCGCTGCCAGATGCATGAGTCCTGGGTCTAACAGAGTCACGTGACAATTATAAAAAAACTGTGAAATCTGATCTTTCAAACACATACTCCCTCATTCTGATTCATACATTGACTTACGAAATATTTGATCATGAAATAGGGTCATTCTTTTTTAATCACCCTGTATTAATATATATATATATATATATATATATATATATATATATTCTTAAGAAGCTAGTCTAGTGTAGAGTAAATACAATAGTCTATTCAGGATTTTATTTACATTTTATTTGTGCATTGAAGAGATGTTAGCCAGCTCTTAAAATGAGTTCTTCTCATGTAGACGTAAGTTTATTATGTATATTACGTAAGGCTTTCGTTGTTAATTTCATTGTATTCATTATTCAAGTTAGTATATGTAAATTTACTTTATTTTTAAGAATCAACTTTTTTATTTCACGTATTTTTGTTACAAAGTGTTACGTAACTGTTTGAGAGTGTTATATGACCATATGAAATATGAGCAAGAACTTATGTAATGTTCTTTTATATTTTTATGAGGTATTGCATCATGTTTGAGAGAAAAAACACAATTGTTTTGGGTACCATGGGCTTTGGAATTTTCCCGAAAAAACTAGTGGTAGAGCTGTCGGGCGTTGTGTGAGTACACGTTTGAGAGAGCGATACTTGGTAACTCACCTCCCTTTGCTTCCCAGATCTTTGTGAAGTTTCTGGAAGTAGCTAAGTTTCATATATAAGGCAACATCAGGGTTAGATAGACAGATAGCAATTTGCACCCATAAGACAGCCTTCTACCCCTCCCTCTCTCACTCTCGCACACAACTCAGTGTATTGTTTTAAAAGTGTTCAGTGAAAAATAAAAGTTTTGGTGTGACGAGTATTTGTAATCATAGTGAGTACTTATAAAAATTCTCTGAGAGTTTTTGTAAATGACCCTGTAGGAAGGTTGGGTATTTTTATTGTGATCTGGTTATCTATTTTCAAGTGTCAAACTTGAATATTGTATCCAGATTTAATTTCAAGTGAAACAAGTGATTGTATAGTTTTCATAAGTATTTCTTTTGTCTTAGTTTAAGGTTTCTACAGATTTAATATTTAAAGTCAAATAATTATATAATTTTCAGATCGAAACATTTTTCTCTTAATCTAAATTTTTTTTCAGTCATAATATTCCGAGTGATTTATTTGTTTTATGCAAATTCTTCCAAAGTGTTGTAATTTGTATAGAATTTATTTATTTTTGTAAAGAGTGTATTATTCCAATCATCATTGTATGGAAGAGTTTTCGCTCGTATCCTGCTAATGGACTGTAGTAAGTTTATTCGTAATAATAATTACCCAGTTTAGTTTTGGGTGTACTTAAGAGGCCTTTGGATATTCAGTGTTTTATATATTGCTGTCTGGGATTTATCTAATTGTCTCAGAGTTCGGTTATTAATATATTTCCAAGTGTAACAGATTTAATGTAAAAACAAACCAGTGAGTTTGGAACTAAAGAGGTTATTTAGGTTACCAGTCGTAAGATATACAATTTTATATGTTTGGTTCCCAGTCACGAGCCATAGTGTTATTCCAGCTGTTACCAAGTTGTGGAATGATCTTCCTAATCGGGTAGCTGAATCAGTAGAACTTCAAAAGTTCAAAGTTGGAACAAATGTAATTAGGTTGACCAGGCTGACATGAGTCTAGTCTTTTTATAGTTTATTTATGACATATCTGTTCTTGACGTTGTTAATAATTTATATAGGACATATCTGTTTTGACACTGTTACTGTTTTTAGAATGATATATTGTTAATTTCTTCTCATCATTTATTTATTTCCTTATTTCATTTCCTCACTGGGCTATTTTTCTCTGTTGGAGCCCTTGGGCTTATAGCATCTTGCTTTTCCAACTAGGGTTGTAGCTTGACTAATAATAATAATAAAAATAATATATATATATATATATATGTATATATATATATATATATATATATATATATATATATATATATTATTCTTTTTTAACCGGACGTCTTTAATTCAATAAACACAATGACTTATTGTATGTACTGTATGAACACACGGTGCTACTATGCATATCAGACACATTACTGTAGTGATATATTTTCCTTCATTTCGGTAAATGAATACTGTAACAGATCCTAACATATGTTTTCCTTTTAATCTTTTAATCTCATGATTAGTTATTTACTGTTAATTTTGCAGCATAGGTACATTTTTTAAATTGAAAACTCAATGAACACAACAGTAGTGTACGTATGAACGCACAATGCTACTATCGGCGTCAATGACCTTAGATGTCAGGATGCCAGAAAACCTCAATTAATTTCGCTGATCGAAAGAACGGTGGTACTACAAACATGAAAACGCTGAGTACGTGTTTAGTAGAGAATTAATTTTCGTGGTTTGGCTTTTGTAGATATGAGTAGCCCTACACATGTGAACACTAGACATTAGCCGTAAAATCGACCTCCACTGTCGTTTTACCTTGTTCGTTCAGAGTATTTAACGTTTCATATCGCGTATTGTTCATTTACTGTTAAATCGTCACTGTAAAAGGACTCATGAAATAAGCGTCTTCAGTTTTCTCTTGAAAGCCTTAATGTCTTCAGTCATTCGAATGTTTCGGGGGAACTTATATAGTCTCGGGGCAGCATATTTAAAAATTTCTCGTTTATCAAGTCTCGAATTTGAACAGTCTTATTACCTACAGATTGTATATTTACAAAGCCACAGTTGAAGACAGTAGCAATAGATTCGTGCTGTGCTTTACATGTTAGACTCGCTTTGCCTAAAGTTCAACAACGTCAAATTCGTTATACTCTGAAAGCTGGGGCGTTTTCGTATTAAAGCAACGATCTCGAACACCCCACGCTCCCTCCCACCAACGTCTCTTCAGTCTGGAGGCACTTAAAGGAATAAAGCTAGTGTGAATTTGAGGTTGAGATGGTCGTATAGTTCTCGTCTTTACCACCGGTGTCATGGTATGGTAATGGAGAAATCTTGGTTAGCGACACAGCAGCTGTGGAAATGGTAGTTTCGTTATATTTCGTATTCCAATGTATTCTGAGATGAACTGGTGAAATTGTTTGCATACTTTACAGTATATCTTGAACCTAGTTTATGAACTAGTGGAATTGTTCGTACACTTTACATTATATCTTGAACCAAGGTTTTGAACTAGTGAAGTTTTTTGTACACTTTACATTATATCTTGAACCAGGTTTATGAACAAGTGAAATTGTTTGTACACTTTTCAGTATATCTTGAACCAAATTTATGAACTAAGGAAATTGTTTGTACACTTTACAGTATATTTTGAACCAAGTTTATAAACTAGTGAAATTGTTCGTACGTTGTACATTAGTTCTCTGACACTGGATTAAGACTGATTTGTGTGAAGGAAAAATTACATCGGATATTGGTATAAAGATCAGAAGCCTTCTAATAAGAAATTTTAGTAAGAAATTTAATAAACTGTCGGATTTACTTTTAGTAACTGGTTTGTATACCAAACTACTGATAAAACAATCCGTACAACACGCAACCATCAAAAATTTGGAAATTAAATAAAACACTAAGAAAGTGGAAACTTCAAACTGGTACCACATTCGAAATTTAAATCTAAATCTAGAATGAAAAGGATAGAGAGAGTTCCGCTCAGGGATACAGTATATAGTTATACTAAAAATGTACCTTTAACAGAGTAAAGGGGATATCCCACATTATCGCCTCAGAGTAAGCAGAGGTTTTGTATTACAGGTCTATCACATGAGCACCTCCCCCCCCCTCCCCCCAGAATACAAGAGACAATCGCACACCAAGAGACCTCACTTAAGTGAAATTCTTAGTCAGATCGTCTAAATCATTGTTTGATGATCCCTAAGGGGGACAAAATGAATATAATGGTGTATTGCTTTGGTGCAGAGGGAAAAATAATTAAAGTGTATATCTGTTCCAAATGAAATGAAGGTGGTTATTTTATGCCGATTCAATGCATAAAAATAAAATTATCTAAACATAGGTTTGTGAAAAAAAAAACAGGAAAATATATTTACAATCAATTTTACTCTTATTATCAATTTAGATTCAGCATTTGTCGTTTCTCTATTAAGATGTAAAATAAAAACTTAAAACTCCTCTAACCTCAAATGTCCGGTATAGAACTGATCTTGCCGATGGTAGCCAAATATTTCTGGAGCAAAAAGAAATAAGCTTTAGAACTTAACTCTGACATCTAGGCTCAATCAGCTGGGTCAAACCAACTACTAAACTAGGTTAGTTACAGACTCATACCTTTCTTTTAAGATGGGTGGATCGATATATGGAGTTCCAGCCATGGGGAAGACACTCGCCGTTTAAGTATGACGTGGAAACCACCACAGTTGCGCTATGAATTTGAAAGTTGAAATGTATTGAATTGAAATTGAAAGAAAAGAAGTTTAAATTAGAATAAAGTGAATTTAAAGAGTGTGTGCCGCTAGAGGTCGGGCACACTATTCTATGTAATTTCCCTTCTTGTTTTGTTAAAGTTTTTATAGTTTATATAAGACATATGTATTTTGATATTGTTACTGTTCTTAATATATTTTATTTTTCCTTGTTTCCTTTCCTCAATGGGCTATTTTCCCTGCTGGGGCCCCTGGGCTTACAGCATCTTGCTTTTCCAACCAGGGTTGTAGCTTAGCAAGTAATAATAATAATAATAATAATAATGATAATAATAATAATAATAATAATAATAATAATAATGCTACAGTGTACCGCGTGAGGCTGACCCATGTCTTACTACCATTGATAATTCGTCCTTTTCCACAGAAAGAAGATTCACGTCTCGCAAAATGTTTCATAGCCTGGGTAGCAGAATAATTTCAGTTTTCTATGTTATAATGAAATTAGGATTCACAGAATTAAGAATTATATTTCAGGAAATATCTAAATGGTATTCGGTGAATTTGTCTACAAAAATTCATCTACAAATATAATTCATTTAACATATAATTCATATGAAAGAATATAAAAAGGTTAAATGATGTAACTAATTTTCTTTCAGGGACATTGAATTAGATTTTCGGGGGTGTTGAATATAAAAAAAAAATGTTAAAAGCTACTTATTAATGTTATTAGTTGAAAATTGCAACGTTCTCTGGAGGCAAGTGAAATGTTACAGTACTAACCGCAGTGGATGACATAATTCAAAAGTAAACAGTTCCAACGACAACAATAATAACTATAGTTAACTACCAAACCATAGTCTTGTAAGGATAAAAACCTAAAGGCAAGTAATGTGTTTTTACTACATATCTAAGTTATCTAAGGAATATATTTCTCATTTCATTAAATGGCACAACACAACTGTTGTTGAAGCTATAAAGATACAATCCGAAATGGAAATTGAAAACTGTATAAAAGATAAAAATGAAGATTTAAAAGGAAAGATTGTGTGCAATTCCACGAATATAATCACTTATAGTTATAGTGCAGACATTTTCCACCAGTCTTTTTTTATACAGTTAGTATTGGCGCGGTAGTAATTATCTGCAGCTTGTAATATCAATCACACTTTCAGTAAATTTTCCCTCCATTCTCTCTACTCTTTAAGAATAAATACGATCCATGAACTTATTTCTGTCTTCCTCTCTCCGCTTCTATATATTGAAGAAAAACTTTTTTGGGCTTCAGAGAACTGGAATGTTCTCTAGTTTTCCCTTGGATTATCTACAAAACAAAATAAAATGTTATGCATTAGTAATTTGGTCATAAAAAAATATAAGTAATCCTTTAATACTAACAGCTCTCAGTATCTCTAGTTCTGGAAGTATAGTATTCCACAATTTTCCATAATTCTAGAATATCATAAAAAATTTATGGATGAACTTTTACAGTAGATAAATTGATGTAGATGAATTGTTTATGTAGATGAATTATCATAAACGAATTGATGTAGACGAATGCTGTAGACGAATTCACCTAGAACCGTAGTGAATTACCCAGGCAAGAGTCATACAATAATACCATTAACAAAATGAAATAATCTACATTATGGGTGTACACGTGGATATCATAATGTATATATCTTAGACTGACCAATTAAACTTTTTTTTTTTCTTTTTTTTTTTAAATGTCGTATTCCACGCTTAGAAAGTAATTACTGCACTCGTATCGAGACTTCATATTCTATAACCATTAGCTGGTTAATTAGATGGATAAGGTTATTTGTTGAATATCCACTTCTAAA
>NC_090737.1:41385976-41515976 GCF_036898095.1 Palaemon carinicauda | reverse complement strand
TCCTAATCATAACATAAACTATGAACCGAGACTTAGATCATGCTGCTCAACTGAAAAACTTATCACCAAGACTGAACCTCTGAATTTCCCCTGATTTATATATTTGAAAGGGAAAGTCAATACCTTAGTAACCTGAATATCTCGTTGGATCTGGATGGCTTCAATCAGTGACCCGGGTTGTGCTAGCCTATTGGAAACGTCCCTGTCTGACATTCAGCTGGACGGGAGTTCAAGACTCGCTCAAGCTCGGTAGTTTCTTGTAGCGTTCGCAACCTCACCACCCTTGTGAGCTAGGGATGGGTGATTTGGGGAGCCAATATGTCTACGCGCTGAGTCATCGGCAGCCATTGCCTGGTTCTCCCTGGTCCTAGCTTGATAGAAATATCAAGTATATTTTAAGTCACTACAGCTTTCAAATGAGAATTGGTAAATATGTTAGTGACTTTCCACTGACAAGGGCAAGCAAAAAATGCCAGCTGTCCTTTCTAGACTTTTAAAAAGAATGAGCGACAAAATAAATCATTCTAATCGCCATACGATGTTAAATGGCTCACGGAAAACCAAAGCTGCGAAGGATATTTAAAGCTTGCTGGTAAAGAAAATACTCTGTGTCAGAATTAAGCAACACTTGAACAGAAGAAATAAGAGAACTGTTAGTCTTGTGGATGCTGTTGCCCTAATGAGACAAAAACTCTTCTTTATCTCATCGGAACAATGTTTGATAAACTTAACTGTAAAAGAAGAAAAGTGAATTCGCGCAGTGATGGCAGGCGCTAAAAAAAGAGTCCGGGCCAGCATCGTCAATCAAGCAAACTGCTCACGTTTCAAACCAAAAAAAAATAAATAAAAAAAAATTAAATGGCTCACGAAATATATAATTACGAAGAAATGCACTATCCACTTTCACCTAGCCTCTGCAAATACAACAGACAACATGGAATTAATTTTCTCATTTTAGATTCGCCATTGTTTACTTGGATACTCTTTTTATACTTTGAACCTTTATTCCAAGTTTTAGAGAGAAGTAAATGATTCACACAATATTAGATTCCCCATTTTCTTTGATAATCTTTTTTATTTTAAAGTTTTATTCCAAGTTTTACACTGAATTAAGTTATTTACACAATATTCCGGTTATTATCCAAGTAAAGATACTTAGTGTTCGTGCTTATCGTACCTCTAATGGAAAATCTTTGTGTTACAATGTGAGGCAAAATTTAAGAGAGGTTGGATTGAAAGATATAAGAACGGAATAGGGAAAGAATGTTAAACTGAAAATTAAAAACGAAAGCGGAAACAGAACTAAAGTAAAAAAAAAAAAAACATAAAGAATAAAGAAAGAACAGAAGTAAAGCAAAAAATAAAGACTAACGCATGAACAGAAGTAAAGCAAGAAATAAAGAATATTGCGGGAACAGAAGTAAAGTGAACATATATAGAATAAAGCGGGAACAGAAGTAAAGCAAAAAAATAAAGAATATATTGGGAAGAGAAGTAAAGAAAAAAAAAGAATAAAGCAGGAAAAGAAGTAAAGCAAAAGAGATAAAGACTAAAGCGGGAACAGAAGTAAAATAAAAAAAATCAAGAATAAAGCAGAAACAGAAATAGAGCAAAAAAAAAGAAGAATAGACCGGGAACAGAAAAAGAGTAAAATTAATAAAGAATGAAGAGGGAACAGAAGTAAAGCAAAAAAAAAAAATAAAGAATAAAGCAGGAACAGAAATAAACCAAAAAGAAAAAAAAAATAAAGCGGGAACAGAAGTAACGCAAAAAAAAAAATAAAGAAAAAAGCGGGAACAGAAGTGAAGCAAAAAATTAAAAACAAAGTGGGAACAGAAGTAAAGCCAAAAAAATAAAGACTGAACTGGAAACAGAAGTAAAGCAAAAAATAAAGAATAAAGCTGGAACAGAAGTAAAGTAAAAAAAATAAAGAACAAAGTGGGAACAGAAGTAAAGCAAAAAAAAATAAAGAATAAAAGCGGGAACAGAAGTGAAGCAAAAAAATAAAGAACAAAGTGGGAACAGAAGTAAATCAAAAAAAAATAAAGAATAAAAGCGGGAACAGAAGTGAAGCAAAAAAATAAAGAACAAAGTGGGAACGGAAGTAAAGCAAAAAAAAAATAAAGAATAAAAGCGGGAACAGCAGTGAGGCAAAAAATTAAAGAACGAAGTGGGAACAGAGGTAAAGCAAAAAAAAATAAAGAATAAAAGCGGGAACAGAAGTGAAGCAAAAAAATAAAGAACAAAGTGGGAACAGAAGTAAAGCAAAAAAAAAATAAAGAATAAAAGCGAGAACAGAAGTGAAGCAAAAAATTAAAGAACAAAGTGGGAACAGAAGTAAAGCAAAAAAAAATAAAGAATAAAAGTGGGAACAGAAGTAAAGCAAAAAATAAATAAAGAATAAAAGCGGGAACAGAAGTGAAGCAAAAAATTAAAGAACAAAGTGGGAACAGAAGTAAAGCAAAAAAAAATAAAGAATAAAAGCGGGAACAGAAGTGAAGCAAAAAATTAAAGAACAAAGTGGGAACAGAAATAAAGCAAAAAAAAAAATAAAGAATAAAAGCGGGAACAGAAGTGAAGCAAAAAAATAAAGAACATAGTGGGAACAGAAGTAAAGCAAAAAAAAATAAAGAATAAAAGCGGGAACAGAAGTGAAGCAAAAAATTAAAGAACAAAGTGGGAACAGAAGTAAAGCAAAAAAAAAATTAAGAATAAAAGCGGGAACAGAAGTGAAGCAAAAAAATAAAGAACAAAGTGGGAACAGAAGTAAAGCCAAAAAAATAAAGACTAAACTGGAAACAGAAGTAAAGCAAAAAAATAAAGAATAAAGCTGGAACAGAAGTAGAGAAAAAAAATAAAGAAAAAAGTGGGAACAGAAATAAACCAAAAGAAAAAAGAATAAAGCGGGAACAGAAGTAAAGCAAAAAAAAAAATAAAGAATAAAAGCGGGAACAGAAGTGAAGCAAAAAATTAAAGAATAAAGCTGGAACAGAAGTAAAGAAAAAAAATAAAGAAAAAAGTGGGAACAGAAATAAACCAAAAGAAAAAAGAATAAAGCGGGAACAGAAGTAAAGCAAAAAAAAAAAAGAATAAAAGCGGGAACAGAAGTGAAGCAAAAAATTAAAGAACAAAGTGGGAACAGAAGTAAAGCAAAAAAAATAAAGAATAAAAGCGGGAACAGAAGTAAAGCAAAAAAATAAAGAACAAAGTGGGAACAGAAGAAGAGTAAAATTGATAAAGAATGAAGCGGGAACAGAAGTAAAGCAAAAAAAAAAATAAAGAATAAAAGCGGGAACAGAAGTAAAGCAAAAAAAATAAAGAACAAAGTGGGAACAGAAGAAGAGTAAAATTGATAAAGAATGAAGCGGGAACAGAAGTAAAGCAAAAAAAAAATAAAGAATAAAAGCGGGAACAGAAGTAAAGCAAAAAAATGAAGAATAAACTGGGAACAGAAGAAGAGTAAAATTAATAAAGAATGAAGCGGTAACAGAAGTAAAGCAAAAAAATAAAGAATAAAGCGGGAACAGAAATAAACCAAAAGAAAAAATAATGAAGCGGGAACAGAAGTAAAGCAAAAAAAAATAAAGAATAAAAGCGGGAACTGAAGTAAAGCAAAAAATTAAAAAACAAAGTGGGAACAGAAGTAAAGCCATAAAAAAAATAAAGACTAAATTGGAAAAAGAAGTAAAGCAAAAAATAAAGAATAAAGTGGGAACAGAAGTAAAGCAAAAAAATAAAGAATAAAAGCGGGAACAGAAGTAAAGCAAAAAATTAAAGAACAAAGTGGGGACAAGTAAAGCCAAAAAAAAATAAAGACTAAATTGGAAACAGAAGTAAAGAAAAAAATAAATAATAAAGCGGGAACAGAAGTAAAGCCCCAAAAAATAAAGAATAAAAGCGGAAACAGAAGTAAGGTAAAAAATTAAAGAACAAAGTGGGAACAGAAGTAAAGCCAAAAAAAAATAAAGACTAAATTGGAAACAGAAGTAAAGCAAAAATTAAAGAATAAAGTGGGAACAGAAGTAAAGCAAAAAAAAATAGAGAAAAAAAGCGGGAACAGAAGTAAATGAAAAAATTAAAGAACAAAGTGGGGGCAAGTAAAGCCAAAAAAAAATAAAGACTAATTTGGAAACAGAAGTAAAGCAAAAAATAAATAATAAAGCAGGAACAGAAGTAAAGCAAAAAAATAAAGAATAAAAGAGGGAACAGAAGTAAAGCAAAAAATTAAAGAACAAAGTGGGAACAGAAGTAAAGCCAAAAAAATAAAGACTAAATTGGAAACAGAAGTAAAGCAAAAAATAAAGAATAAAGTGGGAACAAAAGTAAAGGTGTGGGGGATCAGTTTTTATTTATTTTTATTTTTTGTTTTTTGCCAAATCCTGAGAGAGAGAGAGATAGAGAGAGAGAGAGAGAGAGAGAGAGAGAGAGAGAGAGAGAGAGAGAGAGAGAGAGAGAGAGAGAGAGAGAGAGAGTATCAATTGTTTGTTGTGAGAAAGGCTGTTGGTATAAATGAGGTTGTTTGTTTACCATTAGCTAGGTTAGGACAGTAGTAAATGTTTCGGAGCTAATGCTTTTTTTGATTGGCTGCGACTTGAGGCAGTTGTGTGATTTGAGTGCTGGATTTATTATTATTTTTCTTTACCAGCGTGAAAATATTTGATTACTTTTTGAGTAAGTACAGTTTTATTTATCTTTGCTAGGAGTGATTCTGAATAATAGAAAGTTTATTATTTATCTTTGATTATAGTGCGATAGTTTAGTTAGTTTGGAGTGTTCGAAAGTGTTTTTCTTTTTTCATTTGCAGGCTGTAATTCCTCCTTTGGAGAACTTATTTTTGAATGCTGATGTATAGTTGCTGACCTGGCCTGGAACTGATTATATTTAGACTGCTCTTTGCATTGACCGATTGTTGATGACCTGAATCGCGTTAATGAACCTGATTTGATTGTTCTTGTGCTATATTATTATGATGATGATGATGATGATAGTGATAATATAGACTGCCATTCAAGTGAGGCAGGTGTAGCAGATTCCTTCAAAATTATCTGTCTGCCACCGAGTGTTGCGTCTGCCAGAGAGTTGTGGTATTGGCCCGGAAGGACTGTTGGCCCTTGTGTGGACAAAGTTCCACACATAAACAAATATTGGTTTTGGTGTGCAGGTAATTTTAAGTTTGGTAGGGCTTTTTTATTTGAATGGTGTTAGGTTTTTTTTTTGTATATTTATCAAGTTAATGATTAGTTTTAAGTGTAATTATTTTGGTTGTGGATGGTTTATGTTAAGCGTTTTAGTTTATAAGAAATATAGTATTAAAGTTATGTTTTGATTTTTGTCTTTTTTGTCTAAGAGTCCAGTTTATGATAACACAAGGGGAAAGTTTGTGTTGCGGAGACAATTGTCTATTAGAGTGATCAAGGTGTGGGGGTTTCTTTTGTGTGCATCCCGCCACAAAGCAAAAATGAATAAGAATAAAGAAGGAACAGAAGTAAAGCAAAAAACAGAAAGCAGGAACAGAAGTAAAGCAAAAAAATAGAGAATAAAGCAAGAACAGATGTAAAGCAAAGAAAAAGAATAAAGCAGGAAAAGTAGTAAAGCAAAAGAATAAAGAAGGAACAGAAGTAAAGCAAAAAAGATAAAGAATAAAATAGGAGCAAAAGTATAGCAAAAAAAAAAATAAGAATAAGGAAGGAACAGAAGTAAAGCAAAAAAAAAGAATAAAACAGGAAAAGAAGTAAAGCAAAAAAAAAATAAAGAATAAAGCATGAACAGAAATAAGCAAAAAAATAAGAATAAAGAAGGAACAAAAGTAAAGCAAAAGAATAAACAATAGAGTGGGAACAGAAGTAAAGCAAAAAAAATAATTAAGAATAAGGTAGGAGAAAAAGTATAGCAAAAAAATAAGAATAAATAAGGAACAGAAGTAAAGCAAAAATAAATAAAGAATAAAGTAGGAGCAAAAGTATAGCAAAAAAAATAAGAATAAAGGAGGAAAAGAAGTAAAGCAAAAAGAAATAAAGAATAAAGCTGGAACAGAAGTAAAGCAAAAAGAAATAAGAATAAAGAGGGAACAGAAATAAAAAAAAATAATGAATAAATTTGGAAAAGAAGTAAAGCAAAAAAAAGAATAAAGAAGGATAAGCAGTAAACCAAAAAATAAAGAATAAAGAAGGAACAGAAATAAAGCAAAAAATTGAGAATAAAAAAGGAACAGAAGTAAAGCAAAAAATAAAGAATAAAGTGGGAGCAAAAGTATAGCGTAAAAAAAATAAGAATAAAGAAGGAACAGAAGTAAAGCAAAAAAAATTAAGAATAAAGAAGGAACAGAAGTAAAGCAAAAAAATAAGAATAAAGAAGGAACAGAAGTAAAGCAAAAAAAATAAGAATAATGAAGGAACAGAATTAAAGCAAAAAAATAAGAATAAAGAAGGAACAGAAGTAAAACAAAAAAAAATACGAATAAAGAAGGAACAGAAGTAAAGCAAAAAATTACGAATAAAGAAGGAAGAGAAGTAAAGCAAAAAACGATTAGGAATAAAGAAGGAAGAGAAGTAAAGCCAAAAAATTAAGAATAAAGAAGGAACAGAAGTAAAGAAGAAAAATATTAAGAATAAAGAAGGAACAAAAGTAAAGCCAAAAAATTAAGAATAAAGAAGGAAAAGAAGTAAAGAAGAACAAAAATAAGAATAAAGTGGGAACAGAAGTAAAGCAAAAAAAAATTAAGAATAAAGTGGAAACAGAAGTAAAGCAAAAGAAAAATAAGAATAAAGAAGGAACAGAAGTAAACAAAAAAAAACAAAATTAAGAATTAAGAAGGAACAGAAGTAAAGAAAAAAATTAAGAATAAAGAAGAAACGGAAGTAAAGCAAAAAATAAAGAATAAAGTGGGAGCAAAAGTATAGCAAAAAAAATAAGAATAAAGAAGGAACAGAAGTAAAGCAAAAGAATAAACAGAGTGGGAACAGAAGCAAAGCAAAAAGATAAGAATAAAGAAGGAACAGAAGTAAAGCAAAAAGAATAAAGCAGGAACAGAAGTAAAGCAAAAAAAAAATAAGATTAAAGAAGGAACAGAAGTAAAGAAAAAAATAAAGAATAAAGAAGGAACAGAAGTAAAGCAAAAAAAATAAAGAAAGTAGGAACAGAAGTAAAGCAAAAAAATTAAGAATAAAGAAGGAACAGAAGTAAAGCAAAAAAATAAGAATAAAGAAGGAACAGAAGTAAAGCAAAAAGAATAAAGCAGGAACAGAAGTAAAGCAAAAAAATAAGAATAAAGAAGGAACAGAAGTAAAGAAAAAAATAAAGAATAAAGCCGGAACAGAAGTAAAGCAAAAAAAATAAGAATAAAGAAGGAACAGAAGTAAAGCAAAAAATTACGAATAAAGAAAGAAGAGAATTAAAACAAAAAAAAATACGAATAAAGAAGGAACAGAAGTAAAGCTAAAAATTACGAATAAAGAAGGAAGAGAAGTAAAGCAAAAAACGATTAAGAATAAAGAAGGAAGAGAAGTAAAGCCAAAAAATTAAGAATAAAGAAGGAACAGAAGTAAAGAAGAAAAATGTTAAGAATAAAAAAGGAACAGAAGTAAAGCCAAAAATTAAGAATAAAGAAGGAATAGAAGTAAAGAAGAAAAAATTAAGAATAAAGAAGGAACAGAAGTAAAGAAAAAAAGAAATAAAGAGTAAAGTGGGAACAGAAGTAAAGCAAAAAAAAATAAGAATAAAGGAGGAAAAGAAGTAAAGCAAAAAAATAAAGAATAAAGCTGGAACAGAAGTAAAGCAAAAAAAAATAAGGAATAAAGTTGGACCAGAAGTAAAGCAAAAAAAAGAATAAAGAAGGAAAAGCAGTAAAGCAAAAAAATAAAGAATAAAGAAGGAACAGAAATAAAGCAAAAAATTAAGAATAAAGAAGGAACAGAAGTAAAGCAAAAAATAAAGAATAAAGTGGGAGCAAAAGTATAGCGTAAAAAAAATAAGAATAAAGAAGGAACAGAAGTAAAGCAAAAAAAAAATCAAGAATAAAGAAGGAACAGAAGTAAAGCAAAAAAATAAGAATAAAGAAGGAACAGAAGTAAAGCAAAAAAATAAGAATAATGAAGGAACAGAATTAAAGCAAAAAAATAAGAATAAAGAAGGAACAGAAGTAAAACAAAAAAAAATACGAATAAAGAAGGAACAGAAGTAAAGCAAAAAAATACGAATAAAGAAGGAAGAGAAGTAAAGCAAAAAACGATTAGGAATAAAGAAGGAAGAGAAGTAAAGCCAAAAAATTAAGAATAAAGAAGGAACAGAAGTAAAGAAGAAAAATATTAAGAATAAAAAAGGAACAGAAGTAAAGCCAAAAGATTAAGAATAAAGAAGGAACAGAAGTAAAGAAGAAAAAAATTAAGAATAAAGAAGGAACAGAAGTAAAGAAAAAAAGAAATAAAGAGTAAAGTGGGAACAGAAGTAAAGCAAAAAAAATAAGAATAAAGAGGAAACAGAAGTAAAGCAAAAGAAAAATAAGAATAAAGAAAGAACAGAAGTAAACCCCCCCCAAAAAAAATAAGAATAAAGAAGGAACAGAAGTAAAGAAAAAAAATTAAGAATAAAGAAGGAACAAAAGTAAAGGCAAAAAATAAAGAATAAAACAAGAACAGAAGTAAAGCAAAAAAATAAAGAATAAAAAGGAATAGAAGTAAAGCAAAAAAATTAAGAATAAAGAAGGAATAGAAGTAAAGTAAAAAAAAAATAAAGAATAAAGAAGGAACAAAAGTAAAGGCAAAAAATAAGAATAAAGAAGGAACAAAAGTAAAGTAAAAAAAAATAAAGAATAAAACAAGAACAGAAGTAAAGCAAAAAAAAAAATAAAGAATAAAGCGAGAACAGAAGTAAAGCAAAAAAAAGTTAAGAATAAAGAAGGAATAGAGGTAAAGCAAAAAAAAAAGAATAAAGAAGGAACAGAAGTAAAGCCAAAAAAATGATAGTAAAGAAGGAACAGAAGTAAAGCCAAAAAAAATGAAGAATACAGCAAGAACAGAAGTAAAACAAAAAATAAAGACTAAAGTGGAAACAGAAGTAAAGCAAAAAATAGACTGAAGCAGAAACAGAAGTAAAGCAAAAAAATAATGACTAAAGCAGGAACAGAAATGAAGTAAAAAAAAAAAAAAAGAATAAAGTGGTAACAGAAGTAAAGCATAAAAATAAAGAATAAAGTAGGAACAGAAGTAAAGCAAAAAAAAATAAAGAATAAATAAGAAACAGAGGTAAAGCAAAAAAAATAGAGAATAAGCGGGAACAGAAGACAAGGCAATTAAGAACAAAGTAGGAACAGAAGTAAAGCAAAAAAAAAATAAAGAATAAAGCGGGAACAGAAGTAAAGCAGAAGGTTAGACAGTGGATGCAGATTAGGGGCATGGGAGGCTGCAGAGGTTCTTAACAACACCTACAATATACCATGTGAGGTGCGCTGACAGCACTAACCCCTTCGAGGAAAAATTATTTTCCTTCGATACTCAATTGTCACGATAGTTTTCAACGGACAAAATGCGTCCTAGATTACAAGGATACCTGATTACTGAAGATGAACGAACCCAAAAATTAGGGCCATGTGGTATAGCGCTAGCTAGGGCCGAGGAGGCTATATAGCCTAAGGCATGAACCCAGGAGAAAATCACAGTTGCACTAATGAGTTATAATTAAAAGGTATGCGAAGCCGGACAGAACAAAAAAATACGGTACTTAGAACTGCATTTAATTTTATTTCATACAATATTTTTATTATTACTAGCTAAGCTACAACCCTAGCGGAAAAGGCAGGGTGCTATAAGCCCTAGGGCTCCAATAGGGAAAAATAGCCCCAGGGAAAAGGAAATAAGGAAATAAATAAACTAGAAGAGGAGTAAAGAACAAGTAAAAGAGAATATTTGAGGAACCATAACAGCATTAAAATAATCTTTCATATATAATCTATAAAAGCTTTAAAAAAGAGAAACATAAATAAAATAGAGTATTCTGCCCAGGTGTACCTTCAAGCAAGAAGCTCACCCCAAGACAGTGAAAGACCATGGTACAGAGAATAATGGTTTGATTTTGGGGTGTCCTCTTAAAAGAGCTGCTTGCCATAGCTAAAGAATCTTTTCTACCCTTACCCAGAGGATAGTAACCACTGAACAATTACAGTGCAGTAGTCAACCCTTGAGTGAAGAAGAATTATTTGATAATCTCAGTGTTGTCAGGTGTATGAAGACAGAGCAGAATTTGGAAAGAATAGGCCAGATTACTTCTTGTGTGTGTGCGCGCGCGCGCGCGCGCGCGCGCGCGTGTGTGTGTGTGTGTGTGTGTGTGTAAGCAAAGTAAAAATGAGCGACAACCCGAAAGAGAGATCCAACGTAGTACTGTCTGGCCAGTCAAAGGACCCAATAACTCTCTAGCGGTAGTATCTCGACTATCACCAGTTATTTGCTAACTTTAAAAACTTTCCTGCTATGGAAAGCAAACCATTTTTATGCAATAGTATCTATATTTACCAAACACCAACGCAGGTAGATAGTGCCGTCAGTGAACCCCCTGCTAAGTATTATATGCATTTCTAAAGGCCTAAAGGGACTTTTACGTCCTTTCATTAGAATGTGAGTTCGAATTTTACTCTATGAAGGATTTAAATCCTGTGATTTTTTGTTACCGTATTCTCTCCATAGAACCTAAATTACGTAGAATCAATGTACATTTTGATTCACGCCAAACCTTATTTTACGATTTCATATCAAGATCAACGACAGAACATGCAAATGTCTTGGCCTACTATCATACTGAGAAAATTGTTTTGAAATGCATGTTACGGGAGTCTGTGGCTGTAATAGGAATGTTTGTGGACGTCTATAATTAGAATACCATGTGCAGTAGGCTACGTCTTTGTAATTGCTGACCTAACAATATCGATATCGGATTATTTTTCAGGGGCTACTCTCATAATTTACACACAAAATAGTTTTATTTTTGCAGATGCAAATCGTATCCCTTCTGTTTTCTTGTTTTCATAGATACAGATAAAGTTAATGTTTTCTTTTACATCTAAAAATCAAAATTAAACATTCTTTTCTCTTAACGGTGGTGTCATAATGTACAGAAAACATTTTAGGAATATTAAATAGTAGCACTGTATACTTTCGGAAACCTAAGGCAAAGTAAAGTTAAAAGATAAAGTCCTTTGGGCTACCACTTTGGAATTTTACATTCGATTAAAAAAATGGATAAGAATTTATTTCATTGAAACAGGCCAATCTCCTTCTGTTATTAAGTATTCAGTCTATAATGATCTATTTCTCTGAAATCATCTAACGAATGTGATTAAGCTAGAACTTTAGCCGCAAGCCGGAATAGTTATCCCTAAATATTAGATTTCACATTTTCTTTGAAACCTCTAATGCGTTTTCTTTGTCAAAAAACGGAATGAATCTAAAGAATAATTACTATAAATCTCATAGGGGAAAATTCAGTTTTTAATTTCATTATATCAGCAAAGCAGATCTGGATTAGTAAACCATCCTCTTCAGAAAACAATTTAACAAAATGAATCTGCTCATGTCAAGAGATATGTCAATAGGTGCCTTATTAAACGCTTATACAAATAGAATTGGAGCAACATGGACCAGCAGAGAGAGCGAGTAAACAATTCGACACCCAGGTGCAACTATGGTTCTCCCAATCGTCCTTTTGAAGACAAAACGAGAGATTGGACAATGATGGTAGGCCTAAATTTAAAAAAAAAAAAATCTATATTTATTTCCAAGTTCAATATTCGTTGCCAGATAGCCACTGATATTTTATAATTTCACCCTCTCATCCCTTTTCAAATGCTCTAGTTAATCACTTATCTTTCTTATATTGTTTAGAATGGTTCGGTTAATTAAAGCCGGAAAAGGCAATCATATTCAGGAGGATAAAATAATGAATTAATTAAACTAGAAGGGCACTCAGCAGCGTGCAGACCTCCCCCAGGGCAGCTCATTTTTCGACCTTTTTTGGACTGATTTTGAACGTTTTACTCATCCGTGAAGTTGACCTTTGACTTTCCAAAATTTAATCATTTCCAGCTCCTTGCATAAGTCTTAAATCCTTGCAAGTTTCCTTACTTCACAAATAAAATCGTGATTGCATGGTTGATGGCCGGAATTTGACCTTTTGCTTGACCTTGACGTTGGACTCAACCTTAACTCTTGACCTTAACATGTATTAGGCTAATTGGCGTGGGTTTTCATACACTCAAATATGAACCAAGATTGTAGTTTCTGTGACAATGGTCAAATTTATGGATGATTACGTGAAATGGACAGTTTGCTTGAAATAACATATACAAAACGACTTCTTTCAGAAATTAAGTATGGTGTAAATAGTACGTAATTAAGATTATGAGGAATAGTTCTAGGCTTAAGTACATTATTGTAAGTATTGTGTAGAAGTGATAGTGTCTAAATATAGGATAAGTAAATTTCAAATGTAGCCTAAAGTACACCAAAACACTGGGAACTGCTTTACTGTCTTTGCTGGGTACACTGCAGAAGTTACGTGTGAGGCTGGCAACTGTGTTATTGATGGCAGTGAAGGGTGATATGTTTGTTGCGCTCAAGAATCCGTTGGGGAACAAAGATACTACATTGCTTAGCTCTTGACAAGCTGATTTTTGGGGCTCGGACATGTCGTCCTGATGGAAGGTTCCTTTAGGTAGCCTTTCTAAGGGATATTTGCTACAGTGATACTCCCAGAGAAATAAACCGAAGGTTTCCAGAATTCTAATTCCTGGCGCGATTCATCCGTAATATAACTTTAAGGATGTCGCATAATATCAGGGGACGTATTTTTTAGATACGACACATAGCAATCTTCCCCCCGAATAGATTTAACTCTTTGAGGGGGAAGAGTGGCGAACGAAAGGGGAGCCGTTATCTAGGTACCGGTGGACCTCTTCTCCGTACTACCACCGGCCGCCATTCCTTTATCTGTAGCATTTAAGCTAAGTGCACTCCCAAGCTTTTCCCGGTGTTTGTTACGGATTTTTTTAATATAATCGTTCAATCTCCAGCATCTTCATCCTCTGGAAAGTTGAGTATTTAATCTTTCCTGTGTATAATTTTAAGGCTCCCTTCTCACACTTAAATTCGTATAATTTAAGTGTGTTTGGTTGAGCATACCCAACACCGAAGGGGGCCATTTTAAGTCCGCTGTCGCTCGATATAAATGCATTTTATTCAGTTAGTAGAGCGACATTCCCGGTATTTAGCTATAAATTTTAGCTAGTTAGGCAAATTATACTAGTGAAGATATTGCATACGAATTTATTTTATTCCTCTTCCTATATGTGACTTTACTTTTCGTATACGCCGGGGACCCCAGTAGTACCATCCTTGGCCGTGGTCCCCACCGGAGTTAGGCTAACCTAACTTGTTATGTATACGTTAGTGAAGTAATTCCCCATGTTTAACCTCAACATTTCGTTCCTTATTAATATGGATGGGGTCATATATCCCCTAGAATTTATGGATAAGGTTCAATATTTTTTCTTTTAGAGAAAAGAGGCTAAACCCTTCTTCCCTCCCTGAGCCACCGCCATCACAGGCGGAAACCTCCTATCTTTCGTCATCGCCGTTGAGTAGTAAACTCCGGATTGACTTAGATAGTTTTATATCGTCTGTCTTCTTTGCCGCCGAGTATCCCGGCCTTGAAGTAAGATGGTAGCTCAGGGTGTACTGTCTTGCAGCCGACAATGTCGCCAACAGGGGGATCTTTGTTCCTCTGCCGCCCACAATGTCATCAGTATAGGAAGCCATGCTTCCTTAGTTCACGGCCGAAAGTAGGCGGCATGCCTGCCGCCGCCTTTCTCCCCTGTGAACTATAAGACCCTTTCCCCTCCCCCCTCTGTCCTTTAGTGTCGGCCAAGTCGTCACAACAGTCTATCGCCAGTATTCTGACAGTCATCCCGGCTTGCCGGGTTGACTGCGTTGCCGGCCGGGACCTTACCAGCGGCGGTTAGGTTGCCGCCTCGGCCACTTCCTACTTATGTCCTTCCTTCACCTGAGGTGAATGCCCCGGGGGGAAAGACTGAGCCGGGCCAGACGACTGCCGGTGGGAAACCCAACATACTGTTGAGAAATCTTCAGTCCTCTCTTGGCCTGCCATCCACAAACCTTGCAACCGGTATTACAGCCGGCGACAAAAGTTGTGAATGGATGGAAGCTAGAATCAGATGGATTCCTCCCCTTCCATTAGAACTCTCATTCTGGCAAGGAGACAGTAGGCGGCAGTAGCCCTCCTACACTTGCAATTATTGTGCTAAAACATAATAATAGGAAACCCTCCTTTCCATCCTTTCTCTCTCTCTTTCAGTTACTAGCCTAACCCCGGTAGTATACCGGTAAAACTATACAGTAGTACAAGTATTTCTAACATACTCTGTGTATCCTATCACAGTCTATTGTTGGGACCGCATAACCCTGTATTCTCCCTTATAGGAAATTTAAATATTAATATTGATGGAGGTCTCAATGATTGCCTGGGAGAGGAAACACAGATAGGTGTCTTTCCTATTTCTTTTCTAGCTTACTATCATAAGCTATTAAATATAATAGTAAGTATTACTATTAAAAGTATGCATTTATATCAATGATAAAAACAACTGTATACTCATGTCACCATTTTTCCTTTACAGGAGGAGTCAATGGTGACGTGTGCA
The DNA here is from genome assembly GCF_036898095.1 of Palaemon carinicauda. Lineage (NCBI taxonomy): Eukaryota > Metazoa > Arthropoda > Malacostraca > Decapoda > Palaemonidae > Palaemon > Palaemon carinicauda. The sequence continues at coordinate 41,501,275 of NC_090737.1, read as the reverse complement.
GTTGTGTTCTGCAACCACAAGAGTAAGGACTTTTGTGGGCTTACGATGTGCAGGTCTCATGCCCCCTGCGGCATCGTATCTGGATCCCTGAGGTACTGGGACCCAAAGGGTTGCTCCAACTGCTCGACCTTGCTGACTAATGGCTTTGGAGAAGATATCCTTGCCACCACAGAAGCTAGGGATACAGCAAGGGAAACCCTTCGTAGGTGGGTAAAAGGGTTCCAAAAGAACTCTCTGGGGCCTTACCTACCTAACGAATCTCTTAGGTGCCTTCTGTTCCCTAAGGCTCAGTCCAGTGCGGCAGTGCCCCAGGAACAGGTCCAGCCTCCCTTCATTCAACTGAAGATCGACGCGGACATTAACAAGGCACTTGAAGGCATGGACATCCACCAAGAACGGATGTCGGAGGTGTCTACCAACACCGAACAGTACCTACTGCAAGAAGGCCCTGAAGAAGACGTGGTTCAACCACCAGCGGAGGAAGAAGGATCCGTTTTGATGGTGACTGAGGACCCCCAGTTCACTGTGACGGCATATCATCCTATGCCGTCAACCTCTTCAGCCCCAACTCCCCAACCTACTACACAGGTCGATAGGAGCGAGGCGTCGATCCAGCAGATGTTGGCAGTGTTCTGGAAGGAACAAGAAGAGATGAAGCAAGACATCAAGCAGACGAAGAGAGAGGTACAAGAAGGGAAACGTCCTGGCACTTCCAGGGGCTCTACTAAACCCCTTAAAGTATCCGACCTCCCTAACTGCTCCAAAACCAACCCTTGGAGGTATATGGCACACATGCCCATGATGAATGGGAAGCTTTACATCTCCGAGAAGTTGGGGGCCAGATCCCTTGAAGATCTTGAATTCTGGCCCAGCTTTTCAGCGTACCCAGATTGTTACTTGAGACTGCGAGATGAACCTGCATCCCGCGAGGAGACGGTACAGAAGGAAGTCATTGTCTTCGAACATGACAAGGCACAAGCCATCCTTACCAAGACCCTGAAAGGAGCCAGATATACCAACTCCAAAGTCTCAGCATTGAGCAAGAGGCATCCAACCTTCATTGCTCCTTCCTCCAGAGCTTTCCCCTTTTCAGTGAAAGCCCTCGACTGTGTCATGGAAGCAGCCGAGGAGGGCAAACCCTGCCCAATCCTAGAGGAATGTAAACCATTATCTCTAGCTATGCCTACCTGCGAGGAGAAGTGGAAAGAGGTACATCTAACCTTCTCCGTCTCGAAGTTGGATCCGGAGATAGCAGGCCAACAGTTTAATGAGAACCTTCCAATGTTGCCAGATCATCTCTTGAGAAGGGAACAGGAGACAAAAGAAAGACTTGCCGCCTCCCTGTCTCATCAGAACTGCTTGGAAATGTGTACAGGCCTAAATAACGCCCCAGACATGTATATGACCCTAGCCAAGTCTCACATGGGTACCCTTGTGAAGGACTTGTATGCTTTTGCCAGGTCGAGAAGGACCTGTAGAGAGCATGTGTTCGCCGCAGCAACGGTGAAACACGAACCCAAAAAAACTTATTTCATCATGTATCTGGGGCAAAGACCTTTTCACACAGGAAATGGTCCAAGAAGTCATTGCCAAAGCCACCACGGAAAATAGGAACCTTTTCCAAAAGTGGGGTATGTCTTCAAAGAGGAAATCTTCATCAGACGGAGGTCCCCAGCCTAAGAACAAAAAGGCAAGAAGACCACGTAGACCTGCACAACTTCCGGCCATGACCATAGCCACAGTACCTCAAATGGTAGCCCAGCCATAAACCACCTTCCAGATGGTCCCTAAACAGCTGGTAGCCTATTCACCTGTTTTTAACCAAGGCTTTGAGAGGCACTCGACCACCTTTCGGCCCTACAAAGGTAGAGAACCATAAAGAGGTTCTCCAGAAACCCCCAAGGGGCAGAGGAGGTCGCGGTCACGGATATAAGTCCTCAGGAACCCATAAGCAATGAGGGGCTCCAGGTAGAAGGCAGACTGTTTTACTTTCGGGATCGTTGGACCTTCGATCCCTGGCCCACAGCCTAATCACAAATGGACTCGGGTGGAGATGGAACAAAGTTCCACCCCCTTTTCCGAAATTCATCCAAAACTCCACTCCCTTGTTGATAGAATATACCACAGAACTCTTGAAGAAGAAGGTAATAAAGAAAGTGAAGTCCATCAAATTCCAGGGAAGGCTGTTTTGTGTTCCCAAGAAAGACTCAGACCAACTCAGAGTCATTCTAGACTCGTCTCCACTCAACAAGTTCATCGAGAACGACAAGTTCCGAATGCTTACCATGCAGCACATAAGGACCCTTCTACCCAAAGGGACATACACAGTCTCAATAGACCTGGCAGATGCTTACTGGCACCTTCCAGTCAGTCGCCCCCTCTCATCCTACCTAGGATTCAACCCACAGGAGACAAAATTTGTCTTCAGAGCGATGCCCTTTGGGCTAAACATAGCCCCAAGGGTATTCACGAAGCTAGCAGACACAATCGTCCAGCAGCTACGCTCTGAAGGAGTTCAAGTAGTAGCATATCTAGACGATTGGCTGGTGTGGGCAGCATCCAAGATGACTTGTCTGCAAGCGGCTGGAAAAGTGATCCAGTTCCTGGAGCACCTTGGCTTCAAGATCAATCGCAAGAAGTCTCGCCTTTCTCCAGCTCAAAAGTTCCAATGGTTAGGAATCGAATTGAACTTAAAGTCACACCATCTCTCCATTCCATTCAAGAAGAGGAGAGAGATAGCAGGAGCTGTCAAGAGACTAATCCAATACAAGAGGATTTCAAGATGCCAGCAAGAAAGAGTATTAGGCTGTCTCCAGTTTGCATCAGGGACAGACCCAGTGCTAGAAGCACAACTAAAGGATGCGTCAGGAGTCTGGAGAAGATACGCATCAAATGCTCGAAGAGATCAACTAAGGTTGACCTCGACCCGATTGCGCATGCTACTAAGGCCGTGGTCGACATCCAAGAGCCTAGCATGGACAATTCCCCTACAACCACCACAACCATCAGTGGTAATACACACGGACGCCTCCCTGGAAGGATGGGGAGGCCATTGTCACGAGAGAAAAGTGCAAGGGAATTGGTCGCACCAGTTTAAATCCTTTAACATCAACATTTTGGAGGCCATGGCAGTCTTCCTAACGTTGAAGAAACTATCCCCTCACAGAGCAATCCACATAAGATTGGTCCTGGACAACGAAGTGATAGTAAAATGTCTAAATCGACAAGGCTCGAGATCACCTCACATCAATCATGTGATGTTAGCCATCTTCCACCTGGCAAGGAAGAGAAGATTGCACTTATCAGCAGTTCACCTTCAAGGGTTCCGCAATGTGACGGCGGACACTCTATCCAGGCGAAAGCCGATAGAGACAGAATGGTCCCTAGATGCAAACTCATTCTCCTTTATCTCGGAAAAGTCCCGGAACTGCAGATCGACCTCTTCGCGACGAGCGACAACAAGAAACTACCTCTTTACGTAGCCCCTTACATGGACCCTCAAGCAGAAGCGATAGACGCCATGTCTCTAGACTGGAACAGATGGAATCGGATTTACCTGTTTCCACCAACCAATCTCCTGCTAAAAGTCCTCGACAAGCTGAGATCCTTCAGAGGGACAGCTGCAGTAGTGGCCCCCAAGTGGCCCAAAAGCAATTGGTTCCCTCTAGTTCTAAAATTGAAACTGAAGCTGTTTCCTCTGCCGAACCCAGTTTTATCTCAACTGGTTCAGAAGTCGACTGTTTACGCTTCATCCTCGAGAACCAACAACCTACATCTCATGATTTTCTTGCCCTAGCAGTGAACAAAAAGTTTGGGATCTCGAAGGACAAGGTCGACTTCATTAAAGAGTACAAGTCAAGTTCAACCAGGAGACAATATGAATCATCTTGGAAGAAATGGGTATCCTTGGTGAAAACAAGGAGACCAACAAAAATTTCAATAGATTTCTGTCTCTCTTTCTTCATCTACCTACTTGAACAAGGCCTGGCTTCCACTATGATAACTGCGTGTAAGTCGGCCCTGACTAGACCTCTTCTATACGTCTTTGAGGTGGACCTCACAAGCGAAATCTTCAATAAGGTACCAAAAGCATGCGCTAGACTCAAGCCGGCAACCCCTCCAAAGCCCATCACATGATCGTTGGACAAAGTCTTGCACTATGCTTCGAACATAAATAATCAGGATTGTACTCTAAGGGATCTAACACAGAAAATCCTTTTTCTGTTTGCAATAGCCTCAGTGGCTAGAGTTACTGAAATAGTGGCCTTATCAGAAATGTAGGCCATATTCAGTTCTAAGACACAGGAGAACTGAACCTTTTTCCTGATCCTGCCTTTCTTGCCAAGAACGAGCTGCCCGCCAAGAGGTGGGGTCCTTGGAGAATCTGCCCACTGAAGGAAGATGTCTCTCTATGCCCAGTAGAGTGTCTTAAGGTCTATCTTCGTACAACTTCAGGCTTCTAGGAGCGACAGCTCTTCCGAGGCAAAACCTCAGGATCAAATCTATCCCTAAGACAACTGAGAGCAAAGCTCACCTACTTATTCGCAGAGCGGATCCTGACAGCTCACCCGCAGGTCACGATCCAAGGAAAGTTGCTTCTTTGTTGAACTTCTTCCAACACAGGGGCTTTGGAAGACTCCGCTCATACACTGGGTGGAGATCATCCAGAGTCTTTTACAGACACTATACGAAGCAAGTACATGAAATAAAACATGTTGTGGTGGCAGCGGACAGTGTTATAAAACCCGTTGTCTAGCGCTGCGATGAACAGTGAACTGCTTTGGGTCTTTCCAGTGCATCGAGTGCAGGGGTACATTTACCCTCGAGTGCAAATCACAATGATGATTAATACACTGTTCCATATAGGTGCATATCTGACCAATAACACCAGTGCCGAGTGAACGTTGCATCACGGTGTTCATGCATTCCCAAAATCTGTACAATTCAGTCAGATTTGGTTTCACATCTCCATTGAGTGGCATAATTTCGATGAAATTACATATTTTTTCGACAAGAAAAAATATGGACCCTGATGTGTTTTCAATGCTGGATCAGATTCATACCCTATTGTAACTACATTTGTTAATCTAGTTGCCAGATAGAAATACTAAACGTATTTGTGTCTTATTGCTGCTATCTCAGTTACAGGCGAATAAAGCGTACTAGAGTTTTAATTAAACCCTAGAAGGGCCAACTTGAAATCAGAGTACAGATTTCCGAGGTATGTGAAAGGTAATCTCTAAGTATTACCTTTCGTCCCTACGGAAAATCAAGCCTTGAATCCTTATTGTCGATGTCGACACTTTCCCTGCAGGGGGCAGGAAGCCCTAAGCCACTTCCAAGCTTAGTGGAAATGACAGATAAAAGTGATGTCATATAAAAGGCACTTATACAAACCCATAGATATAGTGCTTTCAAGTTAATTCTCTGGTATGCTTCCATCAGGACGACATGGCCGAGCCCAAAGAACGGATTTTGAGCAAAGCGAAAAATGTATTTTTGGGTGAAATAGCCATGTCGTCCTGATAGACCCACCCTTCTTTCTTGATGACCCCACCCGAAACTACTCTATCTGCGGCTATTCCCGCTTAAATGCAACAAGGGAATGGCGGCCGGTGGTAGTACGGAGAAGAGGTCTACCGGGTACCTAGATAACGGCTCCCCTTTCGTTCACCACTCTTCCCCCTCAAAGAGTTAAATCTATTCGGGGTGAAGATTACTATGTGTCGTATCTAAAAAATACGTCCCCTGATATTATACAACATCCTTAAAGTTATGTTACAGATGAATCGCGCCAGGAGTTAGAATTCTGGAAACCTTCGGTTTATTTCTCTGGGAGTATCATTGTAGCAAACATCCCTTAGAAAGGCTACCTAAAGGAACCTTCCATCAGGACAACATGGCTATCTCACCCAAAAATAGATTTTTTGCTTTGCTCAAAATCCGTTTCTTCAGCGGGCATCAAGAGCTAGAGCCTAGAGGTGATTGTTGTAGAAGGTGTAAACAGATAAGGGAGATGCAGGGTATCACTAGGTAAAGTGACTGTCAGTGTTTATGTCTGTTACTGCCGTGTTTATTTTTTTCCTCCTGTGGTGGTGTTGTCTCTTGATGTGGTGTTTCAGCTGGATCAATGATAATATCAGCTTGTGGTTTAATCACTGTTTTGCAATAGTACTAAAGTCTGTTTTATCCTAGCTAGCAACTGGTGCCGAACCATGGTTTGAAAGCTCGTCACTGATTGGCTGTTGGTTCAGGCATCCTCCCCTCCTGCAACGAAGCAAAACATTGCATTTGTCCGCAGTACATGCTGTTCATATTTGCTTTATACCTCACTTAGTTTGCGTTATATCTACCTGGTTCTCTGGTCACACACAGATTAAAGGTGTTTGATGAGTATTGCCTTGAAAAAAATATTCATATCTTAAGAAAATATGCGAAAAAAATACTACCTGAAGTGAAAGGCGCTCGGAAAAAAACTTTTTACAACTTTTTCACACGATGTTTTTTACCTACAAATGTTATGCAAACATAAATAAAAATGGGTAGATTTTGTAGAAAAAATCCTCTTGAATGTCTTGAACCTAAAAAATTAATGAAAGGAAGGATAATAATGGTGAAATATTTGGATTTGTACTGGGATATCGTTGCAAACCAAGTGAGGTATAAAGCAAATATGAACATCATGTACCACAGACAAATACAATGTTTTGCTTCACAGTCGCTCAGCGGGAGGGGAGGATGCCTGACCCAACAGTCGAATCAGAGACAAGCTTTCAAACCGTGGTTCGGCTCCAATTGCCAGCTAGGATGAAACAGACAATAGTAAGTATAATAAAATGAAAACAGATGAAGCTGAGTTTTACTTTTAATTGAATAATCCAAATGATATAAAAGACAAATTAGTAAATTGTTAGAATAAATCAGACAAATAAAAAAAAAAATCAGTTGAATTGAAAAATATCTACTTTTTTGGGCTCAAGCCATGACGTCCTAATGGAAGGTTCCTTTAGTAGCTTCCGAAGGGTATATATGACTACAGTGATATTCCCAGAGAATCAAACCAAAGGTTTCACAGAATTCTAACTTCTGGCGCGAGTACCTTTAAGATTACTCTCAAGGGTATCGTATATCATCAGGGGACGTATTCTTGACACGCCACATGGCAATCTGCACCCCGAATAGCCTTTACGCCTCTAGGCTCTAGGGGGAAAACGTGGCAGAATAGAAGGGTAACCGCAACAAAGATTACCCTGGTTCCCCTACTACAATCGTATCACAACCGCACCAACTCCCTCTGGCGGTCATTCCTTTATCTGTAGCGACTCGCTACGGTGGTGTTCCCTGTCGATCTGACATTTCCGATCGATTTCTGGGAATCTTTATGCTTCTACGGCTTCTTTCTCCATCCAGAAAGTTGAGTATTGATTCTTTACAATATGTAATTTAGTTCCAGCCTCACAATGAAATTGTGTATTTCTTGTGTGCGGATCTTCGCCGATCGCCGGTGTCGCCATGGCGCTGTCGTTCTTTGTACATGTGCTATTTAGTTAGCAGAACGACATTCTGGTGTAAATAGCTTAATCATTATTATGAAAGCTATTTAGGCATTATATATTGTAAAGATATCTATAAGCATATTTTTCCCTTTCCGTGGCGATCGTATATGTCAGAGTTTTGGTGATTTGGGTAACCGAAATCTCGTCTTGTCTGGGTAACATAACCTAGACAACATATACTTTCGTCATTTCCCCGGTTACCCTTGTGTATTGGTTATCATTCCTGGAGATCGATATCTCCTGGAATTATATTAACCATTATTAATCTCACTAGAGATTTATGGGTAATCTCTTTTCCCTCTGAGAGTAGCCTTAGGCTACAACTCTCTGCGTCGGCCTTGAATTTCGAATTCAGGCATGACTAGCCTAGAGTTTTCTGTCTCATCCCTTAACGGCCGTCGGCAAGTTTTGGGATTCGATCAGAACCTCAGAGTATTTAGTCTTTGTCAGCAGTCGGTCAGCGGGGTGATTGCATTCCCCTGCCGGCGGAACTACCGGCATAGGAGGCTAGCCCTCCCTAGACTACACCTGAAGTGGTCGAATGTTGCCGCCACCTTCTCCCTGTGGTCTAGTAGACTAGTCCTATGCTCGCCGACCCTAGGCTATAGAGTCGTATACTCTTGTGGCCTAGGATGGCGCCGGCATTGGAACTCTGTTTCTCCCTTGTTGAGAGGAACGGCATGAGCTGCCGTCCCCTCAACTGTATTAGCACCTCCTAAGCTGGAGAATAAATGATTCTCGTGCCGCTTGTGGTCGTGCCGGTACTGAAACAGAGTTTCTTCAAGGTGTGTAGATCCGGCAACATTGCCGGTCCCTCCTATACCTCATATAGGACCCTTTCCCCTCCCCTCTCTGTTCTTTTACGATGGCCGAGCCATTGTCTTTCCTGTGCTGGAGTCCTGCAACCTTACCATTGCCGGTGGGTTGCCGGAGCCGCCCAGACCCCCCTCCTCAGCCGTCAGCTGTCGGCGACTGCCAGCGGCCATGACGGCTGTCGGCCATGACGGCTGTCAGCGACTGCCGGCTTCCAGCGGCTTTGGCGGCTGTGGATGGGAGGTCCCTTTTGTCACCAAGGTTCTCCAGTTCTCCCTTGAACTGCTAGCCACAGTTTCTGTTGTCGGCGTATTGTTCTGGCCGGCAGTAGACCGGCACAGATAGATACTGACTCAGTAGGTAGCATGCCGACTGTACTCGTGCTGCCGGAGGCTGGCCTACAGTAGTAAGCCGGCAATAGTACAGTGGCTAAATGGAAGTGAACCTTCTTTTCGGAGAAAGGCAGTAAAATTAGACTTTTACATCTTTTATTACTGTATACATATACAGTAATAGATAGCCTTCACTCCATGCTTTCTCTCTCTATCTCTCTTTTCTAGCTTGCTAGATGCTCCGGCAATAGCTAGCTAATCCGGCAATATGCCGGCTGAACTACAGTATATGTCTATACAGGTAATCAGTATAATTGCAGTATAGTATATACGGCAGATGAATAACTATCGTATATATTATACTAGTAGTTATTTCCAATATATCTTGGATATCCCTGCCCAGATATTTGCTGAACCCAATTCTATATTGATGGAATAATATTTCATCAATATTCTGATTTGAAATCAGTTTTCATTTACCCTGCAATATTGAATTTCGTAAAGGGCTGGTGGTGTGACACCTCTAGCCTCTATAGGGGAGAGCCCTTATCCCTGAGTTTCCCTGATCAAGAAACTCCCTGATTTAATATTATGAGGGAGGTCACAGCAAATAGATTGGTTGGGATGCATAAGTATGTCTTTTATTTTCTGCCGGCTGAACTACGATATAGGTCTATACAGGTAGTCAGTATATTTGCGGTATAATAAATACGGCAGATGGATAACTAACGTATAGATTATACTAGTAGTTATTTCCAATATATATTGGGTGTCCCTGTCTAGATATTTGCTGAACCCAATTCTATATTGATGGAATAATATTTCATCAATATTCTGATTTGAAATCAGTTTCTATTTACCCTGCAATATTAAATTTCGTAAAGGCCCGTGGTGTGACGCCTCTAACCACTAAAGGGGAGAGCCCTTATCCCTGAGTTTCCCTGTTCAGGAAACTTCCTGATTTAATATTGTAAGGGAGGTTACGGCGAATAGATGGGTTGGGATACACAAATATATGTCTTTTAATTTCTAATCAACATATCTTGGATGCGAGCTTCTGCTGTTACCGCTCCTATTTCGAAAGAATGACATTCCTTCGATACTCTGATTGTGTATCAATCCTCCTTACCTCACAGCGTTAAGCATAGAAGGGGACAGTGCATGTACACTTCCTTGCACCTAGGTGTTCGAGCCCCTTTTCTTCAGGGAATTCCCCGGTTGGAGGAATTTCCTTAAGACTGAGGAGAAGTAACAGCATTGGCTCACAGGGGATACACGGGTATGTGTCTCCAACTATCTCTTTTAGCTTTCTGTCCTAAGCTATTTTGTCAAAAGACGATTTTGAAAATTGTTTATCGATGCGATAATCAATTGAATACTCATTTCTGTTCTCCCTACCTTACAGGAGGGACACCAGATGATGCATTGCAGTCTTCTGCAGTTATAATGATGAGTATTTTCACGGACATAATATATGCAGGTTCCCCCAGCAATATTATTTCCAAAATCCCCAATCTACAAGACGGCAGTCTAGAGCTGTCGAACTGTGGTTGGTTTCGTTTCGAAAGTTATCTCTTAAATGCGGTTCAGCTGCGAACTCGTAAAATGCGAAAACTCTACGGGAATTGGACTGAAAAATTCACTTTCTCATTACTAAAAATGCCGATTTAGTGCTCCTTTTAAAGGTTTTTAAGGTCTAAACCCCACCCCCCAACCCTGCCTCTCAAGATGAGGTTGCAGACACTAACGGCATTGGTGAGTCTGAGTGGGACTCGAACCTCCGACTGACAAACACCGGGCAGAGACTCCACAATCAAGCCACACCTTGTAGTGAAATCAACGACAGCAGTCATTGTTTCACTGTCACATCTGACTCCACCGCCAAGAGCCGGCGGTGTGTGCCCTTGGTCACCACCCAGTCAATAGCTGAGTTGGTATACCTTCAATCGACAGACCGCCGATTACCGGCGGTCTGCCGACAGCCCGAGGAGTCTCCTCTGGTTCAGAGATCCGCTGACTATGCATATAGTTTTCACCACTACCCAGTCACATTGAATACTGGCTAGGATGGTGTGACGTCTGTCAGCGACCCGCTGACAGCCGACAAGTCACTGATATGTCGAAGACCTGCTAGCCATATCGGTACTTTAGTACTGTGCCAGTTAACTTACCCCCAAGCACTACCCTTGACGGTAACATGCCAGTTGTATAGGGGTATACAATACCCTGTACACCTGCAGTTTAGGACCATATCGCAGACAGAAATCTTTGGTACATAACCATACAATAGAATGGTTTTCCAGTACGTTGTGCTTCTAAGCACAACCCCTTGCTGAGACCTACCTGATTTGGGGGATCCACATCCCCCCCGCCCTTGTTTTCCTTACGCTGATTCTTCATCAGCCTCTTGATTTTCATTATTAATTCCCTGGATGTAGGGCGCTACTCTATCCTTATGGACTAGAATCTTCCATCGGCCCCTTCTTGAAAAGGGATGCCCTAGAATCAATAATTAGGAAGACTGCAGCAGTTGGGCAGTTGGCTGGAAGGATTTACACGTCTGTGTCTCTCCTCTTTTTCAGCGTACTTATCCTAAGCTTTATACAATAGAAAGGAATCTTCTATTACAGTGAAACACTGAAAAGCTGTTATAGGCAAACAGTCAGGTATGGCCTGAAAGGAGAACGGAAGGGTTTCTTAGTTCTCCTTAGGATGTTAAACAGCATCCCACAGTTACAATGACCGTTGTTCCACAGACGGTCAGATTTATACACCTTCGGATCAAGCGAAGCAAACAGACGCTTCTGGTAGGAGGGAAGTTCCTCCTGGATCGCCGGACCTTCGATCCCTGGAGTCCAAGGTCTGACCAAGATGAGACTAGAATGGAAATGGACATACCTCCACCATCCTTTCCTCAACTCTTCTTATATTCAAATTCCCCCTAGAAGAGTATACCTTAGAGCTCTAGAGCATATTAGCGGTGAGGAAAGTAGAATCCATCGATTTCCAATGAAGGCAGTTTAGTGTTCACATGAAAGACTCAAGAAAACTCTGAGTCATTCTGGACTTGGCGCCACGCAACAAGTTCCAATAGAACAGCAAGTTCAGAATGATAATCCTTCTGAACATAAGGACCCTATTCAGTAAGAGGTGTTGACAATCTAGCCAGCCCTGGAAGATGTCTATCAGCAACTTCCAGTCAGTCACCCCCTCCCCTCCTACCTAGGATCCAAGTTACAGAAGATAACATATATCCTGGACGAGATTCTCGTCGGACTAGTTTCAGTCCTAGGATCTTTACGGAATTAGCAGACATAGTCAAGCGAAACCAAGCCTAGAAAGAGTTCAGGCAACGATGGCCCTGGACGACAGGCTGGGGTGGGTAGCACCCGAAATGACTGTCTATGAGCATCCATGGAGATGATCCGGCCCTGGAACATCGAGGATGCAAATAACTTCAAGAAATCTCGATTCTCTCCAGCTCAGGGGCTTCAATGTTTTAAAAAATCATTGAAACCTGTAGTCACCCTAACGCCCCCTTTTCCCCTGGGGATGTAAAAGGAGATCGCAAGGTCTGTCAAGAGACTATTGTAATCAGTCAGGATTCCATGATGCTAACAGGGAGGAGTTTCGAACTCTCTCCAGTTCACGATGATGACAGACCCAGTGCTACGTGCACAACTATAAGATGCGCTAAGAGGCTGGAGAAGATACGCATCAAACGCTCGAAGAGATCTAATAGGACCAATGATGGTCATTCCCTCTTTGCTTACCCTACAATGACCAAAGGCCACGGACCCGTAGGCCATTTTAGCCCTGTAATGGGTGGATAAACTCTCTCCACACAGATCGGACCTCCTCAGGTTGATCTGGGGGATCGAAGCGATAATGAGGCATCGAAACTGTCAAGGATAAGGGACGTCTCATTTCATTAGGGAATGCTAGCCATCCCTTCCTTAAGGGAATGGCGCCTATCAGCAGCTCGTTTATATATGATCCGCAAGGTGACAGCGGATGCTCTTCTCGGGTTCAACCCAATAGAGTTGGAATGGTACACGGACGCAGACCCATTCCCTCCCAGAAGGGGACAAGTCCCCGAGCTGCAGATCGTTCTCTTCATCACGAGCGTTATCAAGATACTATCTCGTTATTTAGTCCCATACGAGGACCCTCTAATGGAGGTAACAGACATCATGTCTCTACATTAGAAGTGATGGACTTAGAATTCCTGTTCAGCCCATCAAAATTTCCTTCAGAAGGCCCTCTACATGCTGAGATCCTTCCAAGGAAGAGGGGCTCTGTTGGCTCCCAGAAAGCCCAAGAACATCCCGTTCCCTGTAATGAAGGAACTGAGGCTGAGGCTAGTCCTAGTTATTTACCTAGGATTATCCAGGAAGTTCAGAAGTTTTCTGCCTTCGATTTATCACAGTACACCTGGTCCCTTCATTTTATGAATTCCTTGCCCTTAACAGTTAGGAAAAAGACTGGGATCTTAAAGGCAAAATAGAATTCCTAGAAGAATACAAGTCTAGTCAACGAGAATACAATACGAGTCTTCTTGGGAAAGTAAATTGTTTTGTAAAGCAAAAGGGCCCGAAAACAATCTCATGATCTTCTGCCTGTCCTTCTCTGTCCACCCCTATATTCAGGGTCTGGCGGCCGGCAGCACGTTGGCCTTTGAGGAAGGAGGCAGTGTATCCTTGAATACTATGAGAACGCTAGTTCTTCGGCCTTGTCTCCATATAAACCCTTGAGTAAGCACCAAGGGTATGGCCGACTTTGCGAGAGAGGTCACTTGATGGGATCTTTGGATCCATGGACCATTATCTCTGTGCAAGTCAGCCCCGACTAGACCTCTTCTATATGCCCTTTAAATGGATCTAACGATTGAAATCTTTAATAAATTTCCGATAACATGTGCAGGCTTAGGCCCGCAACGCCACTAAAGCCCATCTAATGGTCTTTGGACAAGGTCCTACATTATGCCTCACCTGTGAACAATGAGGATTGTTCCCTCAAGCATCTAACCTAAAAGGTTATTTTTTTCGGTTCGCTATAGCCTCTGGGACTAGAGTTAGTGAAATAGTGGCCCTATCCGGAGTTGAGGGCCACATTAAGTGGGAGAACTGCATCTCTTTCTGATCTAACCTTTCTCATTAATGACATCCTACCTACTAAGAGGTGGGGCTCCTGGAGAATCTGCCCTCTGAAGGAAGATGTCTCTCTAGGTCTGCTAGAGCGTCTAAGGTCTATCTTCATAGAACTTCAGACTTCAGGAGGAACAGCTCTTTACAGGAGAGAATTTTGGATCAAACTATCCCTACAACTGAGGGCGAAGCTCACCTACCTTTTTCGCGGAGCGGATCCTGACAGTACTCCTGCAGATAAAAAATCCGAGGAAAGTTGCTTCATCACTGAACCTTTCAGTGTGTGGACTTCAGCCTCTTCGTTCACCTACTGATCGGAGGTTGTCCAATGCGTCTTACAGACACTATACTAAGCAAATCTATGGATTGAAGCATTATGTGGTGGCGGCAGGTGCTATTTGGACCCTGTCGTCTAGCTCTGCGATGAACAGTAAATTGATTGGGACTATCAATTAAAAGGAGAAGGGGTCAGCAATTTTCGTGTGACCTCCCTTTGAATAAGTGTTGCCAAGGTAACACTAAATCTGTTCAGAATCTCAGGTGTGAAATTATACGGATACCACTAGTGCCGTGTGTACATAGTACACAGTGTTGTTAGACTATTTCATGTACAGAAATTATAAAGAAAAGTCTTGTTAAAAGAGCTTTTCTTCAGTTTGAGAGTGGCACTCATCATTTCCCCCTTTCAAAATGGGGAACATTAATTTCTGTGTATATCTCTCGTATAATTTCCTTATCATGCTACATTCATTTAGCATGTAGTCATTTATTAGGAATAAATGTCTATTAAAAAGCAGTTGCGTCCTAATTCGCCCAACAATTGCATGTTTTAAAATACCAGAGTTCCTTAACTTACTCATGTAAGTATTTCTCATATCATTGTATGCTTACAATCAATGGATGGGGACACTGATATTGGTTCCGCAATATATACAATCCTTGAGACCGTTTGTATTCTCAGTGTATACTTATGTTTGTTCATACAATATATGCTACCTTGAGGCCCTTTTCTAACGTCTAAAAATGACTCTTCCCTGCAGGGGGCAGGAAGCACTAACATTGTTATGCTTAATGATGATGACGGATAACGGTAACGTCATTTGTCTCAATTGGCCCTTTTGGCCGTAGAAATATTGTCCCAAGGTTAAGGCACTAACACAAAACCACAGATACATTAATTCTCTGGTATGCTTCCATAAGGACGTCATGGCTTGAGCCCAAAAATCGGATTTTGAGCGAAGCGAAAAATCTATTTTTGGGTGAGATGGCCATGACGTCCTAATGGACCCACCCTTCTTTTCTATGAAAAGATCTTCACGGTTTCCCCCCCTGATCTACTGTATCTGTAGCACCTTGCTCAACGCTACAAGGAATGACCGCCAGAGGGAGTTGGCACGGTTGTGATACGATTGTAGTAGGGGAACCAGGGTAATCTTTGTTGCGGTTACCCTTCTATTCTGCCACGTTTTCCCCCTAGAGCCTAGAGGCGTAAAGGCTATTCGGGGTGCAGATTGCCATGTGGCGTGTCAAGAATACGTCCCATGATGATATACGATACCCTTGAGAGTAATCTTGAAGGTACTCGTTCCAGAAGTTAGAATTCTGTGAAACCTTTGGTTTGATTCTCTGGGAATATCACTGTAGTCATATATACCCTTCGGAAGCTACTAAAGGAACCTTCCATTAGGACGTCATGGCCATCTCAGCCTTGATGACGGCTCCCCTTCAATTTCGCCACTCTTCCCCCTCAGAGCAAAAACTCTATTCGGGGTGAAGATTGCCATGTGTTGTATCAAGAAATACGTCCCCTGATATTATGCGATATCCTTAAGAGTTATCTTAAGGATACTCGCGCCAGGAGTTAGAATTCTGGAGACCTGTGGTCAATTCTCTGGGAGTATCACTGTAGCCAAATATCCCTTAGAAAGCTGCCTAAAGGAACCTTCCATCAGGACGACATAGCTGAGACCAAAAAACAATCTGGACAGTGAAATGGGCAAGAAATTTTTGACAGCAAGGTTAGAAACATTTGATAAATAGGGAAGAGTATGAAGCAATAAGAAGTATTAGAAATAGGATGTGAGATTTAACCCTGGAACGGTACGGTGGGTCGTCCACGACCACGAGCGTCAAAAAAAAAGAGGTTTTTCTCACGTGACTCACCCCCGTGACTGAATTTGTGGGTGATCGACCTGCAGTAGGTGTCTCGCCTACACGCTCTAGTAGTGTCCAGATGTGCATTGCTGTAGCTGTACTCCTTCCCCGATTTCTGAGACGCGTCGGGGTCGAGCGCGACCGAGTTTACCCTTCTAAGGTAATTTGCATAATTATCAAAGTTATTACGTATTATGAAATTGTCGTAGAATGGTGCAACTTTTACAGGTTATCAGTTGTGGAAAGTCTTGGTGGATTGTTTGGCTACCATGTGCATGATTTTTTTTTTAGTTAAAATGTCGTTCATCACCACGAGGACCATTTTTCCGCGAGTGCCCCTTTTTCATTTTTTTTCATTTTTTTGCCAAGTCATTTTTCCGTAAGATATTGCCAAATAGTGTCGTAAAAATTTTGCTTTTTCAGTGTTGGAAAGTGTGTCTAGATGATCTGGCTACCCATGCGTGACTTTGTTTTTGTCAGATACGACGTAGTTATTGGTATATGGGGTATTTAACTGCGGTTGCCAATTTCTGTTTTTTTTTCAATATTTGTAAAAATTTACTACGTAGTAAGGAATTGCCGTATATTATTGATTTTTTTTTCATGTTTATGTGTTAGAAAGTGTGCCTTGATGGTTGGGCTAACATGTGCATGTCTTTTTTTTTATCTGAGATGCCGTATATTAGAATGTTGAGCATTTTTCCGCGAGTGCCCCTTTTTATTTGTTTTGCATTTTTTTGCTTGGTCATGTTACCGTAAGGAATTGGCAAGTAGTGTCGCAAAACTTATATTTTTATAGTGTTGGAAAGTGTTTCTAGATGATCTGGCTACCCATGCCTATCTTTTTTTTAGCCAGATATAGCGTATATATAGGTATGTGTTCGATTTTCCTGTGATTGCCATTTTTTCGTTTTTTCCCATTTCTTTCAAAATTACTACGTACTAAGGAACTATCACAGAGTAATGATTCATTTAGATGTTCATTTGTCGGAAAATGAGCCTTGATGGTTTGCCTAGCACGTGGCTGAAATTTTTTTTTCTGAAATGCGTATAATAAAATGTTGGCCATTTTTCCGCGAGTGCCCCTTTTTATTTGTTTTGCATTTTTTTACTTAGTCATGTTACCGTAAGGAATTGGCAAGAAGTGTCGCAAAACTTATATTTTTATAGTGTTGGAAAATGTTTCTAGATGATCTGGCTACCCATGCCTATCTTTTTTTTTTAGCCAGATATGGCGTATACATAGGTATGTGTTCGATTTTCCTGTGATTGCCATTTTTTCGTTTTTTCCCATTTCTTTCAAAATTACTACGTACTAAGGAACTATCACAGAGTAATGATTCATTTAGATGTTTATTTGTCGGAAAATGTGCCTTGATGGTTTGCCTAGCACGTGGCTGAAATTTTTTTTTTCTGAAATGCCGTATATTAGAATGGCCATTTTTCCGCGAGTGCCCCTTTTTATTTGTTTTGCATTTTTTTGCTTAGTCATGTTACCGTAAGGAATTGGCAAGTAGTGTCGCAAAACTTATAATTTTATAGTGTTGGAAAGTGTTTCTAGATGATCTGGCTACCCATGCCTATCTTTTTTTTTAGCCAGATATGGCGTATATATAGGTATGTGTTCGATTTTCCTGTGATTGCCATTTTTTCGTTTTTTCCCATTTCTTTCAAAATTACTACGTACTAAGGAACTATCACAGAGTAATGATTCATTTAGATGTTCATTTGTCGGAAAATGAGCCTTGATGGTTTGCCTAGTACGTGGCTGAAATTTTTTTTTTCTGAAATGCCGTATATTAGAATGTTGGCCATTTTTCCGCGAGTGCCCCTTTTTATTTGTTTTGCATTTTTTTACTTAGTCATGTTACCGTAAGGAATTGGCAAGAAGTGTCGCAAAACTTATATTTTTATAGTGTTGGAAAATGTTTCTAGATGATCTGGCTACCCATGCCTATCTTTTTTTTTTAGCCAGATATGGCGTATACATAGGTATGTGTTCGATTTTCCTGTGATTGCCATTTTTTCGTTTTTTCCCATTTCTTTCAAAATTACTACGTACTAAGGAACTATCACAGAGTAATGATTCATTTAGATGTTTATTTGTCGGAAAATGTGCCTTGATGGTTTGCCTAGCACGTGGCTGAAATTTTTTTTTTCTGAAATGCCGTATATTAGAATGGCCATTTTTCCGCGAGTGCCCCTTTTTATTTGTTTTGCATTTTTTTGCTTAGTCATGTTACCGTAAGGAATTGGCAAGTAGTGTCGCAAAACTTATAATTTTATAGTGTTGGAAAGTGTTTCTAGATGATCTGGCTACCCATGCCTATCTTTTTTTTTAGCCAGATATGGCGTATATATAGGTATGTGTTCGATTTTCCTGTGATTGCCATTTTTTTGTTTTTTCCCATTTCTTTCAAAATTACTACGTACTAAGGAACTATCGCAGAGTAATGATTCATTTAGATGTTTATTTGTCGGAAAATGTGCCTTGATGGTTTGCCTAGTACGTGGCTGAAATTTTTTTTTTCTGAAATGCCGTATATTAGAATGTTGGCCATTTTTCCGCGAGTGCCCCTTTTTATTTGTTTTGCATTTTTTTGCTTAGTCATGTTACCGTAAGGAATTGGCAAGTAGTGTCGCAAAACTTATATTTTTATAGTGTTGGAAAGTGTTTCTAAATGATCTGGCTACCCATGCCTATCTTTTTTTTAGCCAGATATGGCGTATATATAGGTATGTGTTCGATTTTCCGGTGATTGCCATTTTTTCGTTTTTTCCCATTTCTTTCAAAATTACTACGTACTAAGGAACTATCACAGAGTAATGATTCATTTAGATGTTTATTTGTCGGAAAATGTGCCTTGATGGTTTGCCTAGTACGTGGCTGAAATTTTTTTTTTTTCTGAAATGCCATATATTAGAATGTTGGCCATTTTTCCGCGAGTGCCCCTTTTGATTTGTTTTGCATTTTTTTGCTTAGTCATGTTACCGTAAGGAATTGGTAAGTAGTGTCGCAAAACTTGTATTTTTATAGTGTTGGAAAGTGTTTCTAGATGATTTGGCTACCCATGCCTATCTTTATTTTTAGCCAGATATGGCGTATATATAGGTGTGTTCGATTTTCCTGCGATTGCCACTTTTTCGTTTTTTCCCATTTCTTTCAAAATTACTACGTACTAAGGAACTATCACAGAGTAATGATTCATCTAGATGTTTATTTGTCGGAAAATTTTGTTTACTTCTTTTTTGATTGAATATCATCAAATTTTTTTAGCTAAAATATTATATTGTTTTACATTTTTTTTTTTCGATTTTATTTCCCTTCAAAAAATTTTTTTTGGGTCAGAATTTTAATTTTATAGTCGTAAAATAATCGACAATTATCCAGCAACCCACCATACAATTTTTATGCATATCCAAGAATAATTAGATTAGTAAATAACACCTTGAAATTGACATACCCTTCCTACATTTCAAGTGGCAGATTAGGGAGTCTGAGTCAGTGTGGTTGGCGGCCATTTTGTGGACATATCCGAAGCGTAAGTTGCCCTATCTATATATATTCTTGTTCCCTATAGAATTTGTGATATTTTGGTATATTTTTACCTGCATAAATATCATATTATATATTAAATATATGTATTATTTTACGAAATTTCTAAGTACTCAAAAAATTACCTTTAGATATGGCCCCTGATATAAATGTAATTTACAAAATAATGAAGATTTTTTTACATATTTCTATTTTAGGATAACATATGTTTATTTCCTAAAAATATTAGCCACTTCCTATTTCATTTGGGTACCCAAAAAAATTCATGAAATTTGGACAAATTTTTTTTGGCCAAAAAAAGTTACCCTTTTTTTCTCATTTCAGATCTTCACCTCCATGGGTCTGACTTCATCCAAAATACATCAAGATGTGTCCTAAACATTCAAGAATCAATTCCTAAAAGGATTTGTGTATATATGTATAAATTTTTTTTTTATGAATTTTTATGTAAGGTCTTTTTTTCTACTTAATTTTTTAAAATATTTATAATAAATAGTTTTTCTGCAGATGAGTAGTATTTATCTTTACAGTTGTTTTAAGCATTCATTGAAGTTTTTTTTGGCAAAAGAAAAAAGGAGGTTACTGCAAAAACTGATTTTTCAAGAATTTTTTTTGGCGTCGGGGTCGCGCGCGTCCGAGTATACCCTTAAAGGGGTGTCCGAGGAGCGTACCTATCCAGGGTTAAGTCAAACTGAGGAAAAAAATACCCAGTTCGAGAGCATCCTTGTCCGTCACAAGGCCTCAGCATGGAAATGATATGCCATGCTGAACCCCAATGACTTCATCAAGGAATTTTCTTGTTAAAGAGGGTAAAGGAAGCAAGAATGCAAGTAAGTACACCACTTTAAATGGCTGCAGTTGGAGGCCAAGGAGATTTTCAGCTAAAAGATCTAGGGCTAGGATTGGATTTATGAATTTGGCCTAAGAGCTTATCACTGGTTCCTGTGAGGTCATTTAGCATCCAAGTGCATCTAGATTAAAATCCAAGAATTATATATTAGAGGAAAAAGTTAATAGTTTGATTAAAGGAAACAAAAACTTTGGTAAAGTAAGAGGATAAAAGGTGCACTGATGACTACCCACATACATGGCCAAAGGCCAGTGGGACCATTAAGTACAGATATTCAATTTTTTCAAATATTTTGAGAACTAATGTTATGATATTTTTTCAGAAGAGTAGATCTCATGAGAGTTTTTTTTATTTTCTTTTGAATTCATGGTTAATTCTAAGGTTATAATGAATTAGTTCAAATTTGTGCCCACTGTGAAGCTTATATATAGTGTATTGTAATATCTCTTGGTATAAATTTTAGGACACATCCCACAACATAAGTAATGACATTTGATATTATTATTAGTTGGTCTCTTTAATCATCACGTGAATTCATCTGACAATATAAAGGATACATTTCCCCTTCTGATTTACCTGCATTATAGTGTGAAAGAGGAGAATGTGTCAAGATACGAGTAATGATTGTTGGGCAATACAGGTACGTCATTCAAACTAAGCTGTTCAAAGGCTCAACACTACACATTATTCTGCAGTTTTATTCAAGCTGTGACCAGATTGTGGAATGATCTAACATAATCTAGCGTTGAATCGCTGGAACTTCGGAAGCTCAAGCTTGCAGCAACTGATTTTATGTGCACGAGGTTGACATAAGTCTCTTTATAGTTTATACTGTATGAGACAGACCTACTAAGTTGTTACTGATCTTAAACAGTAGTTCTCCATTGTTAACATAATTAGGCAATTAGCCAAACTACAGGGTCAGGATTTTTGGCTCTAATGGCGGTTGCCCTATGGATGTTAGTACAGTATAAAAAATAACAAAAAAACTTTCACAACTATGTAATTGAAAAAGGGGATAATTGTTAAAAGTCTAACAGGAAAAAGAATACTGTATGCTGAAAGACTATAAATAAAATGTTGTGTAAAATTTTAAAACATGACTAAATTGAAAAAAAAAATGAGTAACTGAAATTAACTAAAATACAAAAAGGGCTAATTGAAATATAAACATAAAATGTTGAAAGTCTAAATGAAATTAAGCGTAAAATATCAAGTCTCACTGAATCCAAGTGTAAAATGTTAATATAATCACAATTAAACAGGATAATAATACAAAAGTGATGATACATAACAAGTTTTACTACAATATTGAAGACCACATTCTGGCTTTCACAATACAATCCCAAAACTAACCAAAGATAATATATCCTTTACCCCGTTTAATAAGAACATATAAATTATAGTTAATAAGGCAAAAAAAAAGAAAAAAAAAATTACATGAGTAAACCATTTCAGACCATTTATGATTTGTCTGAAACGCCCTGAACAAGAAAATATACTAAATTTAGATGATCCGTACATCTTGATCCCATATCGCGGATACTGTAAGTACAGCAGAGTTAACTGTGGGCAGTAAATATGAACAAAAGAAAGAATGAGTAATGAAAGCAAACATTAGTACAATAAAAAAAGATGAAAAATGTTAAGGAGAAAATAAACAGATGGATTTATATGTAATTTAACCCACATGGATCAGCACCAAGGACAGTAAAATAATTCAGAACATAGGCGCAAGTTGGAAAAAATACAGTAGTTGCACTACGAAGTAAAAATTGAAAATAGTTGGAGATGAAGATAAACATTGGAAACAAGGTAAAGCAGAAGGGTATACAGTAGGTGCAGTTAGGAGCTGAAGCGATGCTGCAAAAGCCATATACAGTAATGTCCCGCCCTACATCGTTGATTGGTTCCAAGAGCCCTAATGTATGGCAATATTTGGCGTAGGTCGGATTGTTGCCTTATAAAGTGACGTATCTTCCCTATATACACCTACTGAACACGAAAAAGTAACCCGTATTTATAACAAGCTATCATTTTCAAAGCACAGTACAGCATAACGTGGATTTTATTTTTGCATTTAGTGCTTGGGATGAGCTATGTAAAGTCGGAACATCTGTGAAGTAAAAATTACAAAATGTAAAGCCACTCAAAATATCAATTAAGAATCCTTCTCACCACTCATTCTTATTCTTTTACCATTTCAGCTTTCTGCATAACTGGATTGTATAATAATGCCAGAACCTAACTTTAATTATGGAAATTACTGTGAAGTGGTACAAAACAAAGGGTCACACCTTCAAACATTTCTGCAATACCACATTATGCCACCAAGAAAGTAAATGTCACCCAAAATCAAATGCTATAAATTGAAGATTAAATGGCACGGTTTGTCTACAGGATGGACTGTCGGGAGGAACACGTCACATTCTATCCGCTCATCCAGTTTCAAAATGCTTCTTTATTCAACTTCACTGCCTAAAAAAACATTCATTAACATTGAATTATGCAGTTTAGTGCCTTCTAAGATATATTCACTGAGTTAGAACTACATTCTTTGTATGGAATTTCAATTCCCTTCAGTTTTAGAGGTATACTGTATGCCATTTATCACATTTCACACAGTCAGTATCCCACATCACTTAACATTTCTACTAGCATCTTTTTCATGACCTACAATATACTAATGGCTTTAAAAATACCATACTGTACTAACATAATCAATGTGCATGAAGTATAGTACACATTAACTAATGGACAGGGGACTACATATGCAATATATACTTCATATCAAGGCACTATGTGATACAAAAAGCTATCATAATGCACTGCATTACATATTACTGCTCTCAATAAACATAAGATATTGCCCTATTTATTTCACTTCCATACTAATCAAACCTTTCTGACTACAGGAAAAGCTAGAAAATAAATTGGAAATAAGTAATAAATCCCACCACTATAAAAACGAATAGTATTTGCAAAAATCTTTAAAAGTAAGACCCTTTGAATAACAAGAATAATAAACCTTATCCATTATATATTACAACATTCAGTGAAAATAATGAAAAATAACTGGTGGCATAGTTAGACAACAAATGAAGTATCAAATTATTCAAGGGGATAATTACTGTGCCTCAATGTCTACCTGACATTTGAACACTCGAGTAAAAATAAAAATAGAACAAATAGCACCAACAACTTTACCATTTAACTAATTCAGCACATACCCACCACTAAAAGAAAATAGGACAACTTTCCACCGTCCTCATCTACAAAACATTTATAACAAATCCAAATGAATCAATAACAAAGATATTTATACACTATAGTAATAAAAATAGTGTCATCAAGAGTGGAAACCTTTTTTCATAGGGAACTTCATTATAAGCCACATCCCTAAAACTTAATGACTAGAACACATAACTGGTGCTACTCCTTTGTTGTGCAGCCATAATATTCAATACACCAGTGCCACCATCAATAGTGCCTTTATGATAGCAATATAAATGTATATGTGCCATAGTCTTCAAAAGGGTATGTATCAGCATAATCACAACTACTTTATTATACACGTCTGTGAACTGCTCCACCATCGTGATTAACATAAAAAAAATCACTTTTCCACTCCATTCGAAAATTTTTGAAAACCCTCTTCAAATTGGTTAGTTAATAACTTCCTTCTGCATTGAGTTTTACATTATAATTTTTCCGTGATGCTCTATAATCAAGCAATATGAGACAATACAGCTGGGAAGATTGACTCCAAAATATGTACCTGAATTCTATCAAAACAAACACAAATATAAGATTACAACCAGATTGGCACAAAATTTCCAATTCCTTATAACAAATTTTAATTCTTATGTATTGTATACATCCTTTGATTATTTCTGCCGCTTCTCTCACACATCAATACTACCTAAGCCGAGTTCTAATAACCCTCGATAAAACACTAAAGATGTTCCTTGTTAAAAGTGATTGACATGGTATACCTCCACAGAGGTTACATAGATTATCCTCTAGTGATGCTCGAGTGCCAAGTGAATAATGTGATTTCCAGCATGTTAGTAAGAAGTCGATTCTTCATACTTAGAAAAAGCCTGTATACTGGCTTAAGGTTGTGAGCATACATTTATTAAAATGCTTAAATGAATGTATCATAAGTATCACACATTTATCCGTAAAAATAGTCTTTCCTTACCGTAAGGTTACATTGAGGTATCAAAAAGCTTTTATTGGGATATTCGGTATGGAATAACATGGAACAGACCATGTACTTGAGTCCTCTACTTCCACAAGCGCAGAGATTAAGTGAGTTTATGTATACCAAGTTAAATATATTTAAGGCAGGGTAAGTAAAAACGAAACCTAGCATCCACGTGACAAATATTGCACAGGATTTTATTTTTATCAAAAGTAAAATCACACTCCAAACACTCGGAAATAACTTCAACACATTACTGTATTACATTTATAATTATTTCCATATCATATCTTTTCTTTTGTTTCAGTTGTTTGTTGGCCATATGGAGTAAAAATGTACTTTACTACAGACCTTTACTGCTGGTCTAAGATGTTTTGATAAGGACATACTGATTTAATCAGACTGATCTAAAAAAATAATATTTTAAGAGGATATAAACAGTACTGCTTTAAGTAATTAGGGCACTGTATATATTTTTTCTTTTTATTAAATCCTTTAATTAGACACCAAGATGCAAAGGCACCTGTATTGTAAAAATTAGCACAAGCAAAGCTACAGAATCTTTAAAATAAATTACTGTTCAACACCAGATGATATTAATGAATATGTCGTGCTTAGAAGTCATTTGAATATTTCAAGTTTCAGAGCAAAATTATGGTCTCACAATGCTACTATTTAAAGACCTTTCAGAAATCATGTTTATTATTCCTCTTTGAGTTATGTAACTTCTACATAGATGTAGTTATCTTTGTCTTCTTCAAGTCCACGAGTCTACCATTTTAGTTATGAAAAGGATTGTCTTGAGAAATTTGTCAACAATTGCTACATTCTATCCCCAGAAATATATGCACAGCTACCCAGATATCTACTAGATAGTCCTATTATAAAAGATAGGCATACAATCCACTAACATTTCATTCATAATCTCATTGAGTTTTATTGATGCCAAACCTACATCTCTCATGTTAGTGTCCTACTGTGGCCCTAAGTGAGTGTTTATTGGTGTGGCTGCATCATCAATGTTGGCCATTAATTTATTTTTGGAAATTATGCAAGAAATCCTTCTGATTGTGATATAGATCTTATTGATCTTAACCTTGGTTCTCTGGAGTAATTTACTCTCCTAATAATTAACTTTTCCATGGATGTGTGGAAATAAGTTGTCTGAAGTTCAAAACTGATTGTTGCTTTTAATAAGTCCTATTCATTCAAAGTGCCTTCCTTTATGATTTTCTTACACCTGGTTCCCCATATGAAGTTTCTAATGCAATACACAAGGAGGGGGGTTTCCCTGGTCAGTTCTTATCTATCACCTAAAATTTTGTTGCTTTAAACTTCGATTCTGAGCTTTATTTTGTCTTTCCAGACTGTAATAAGTTTCAAAATGTAAAAGGCTTCCTTTCACTTGAATGCAAGACACCTACATAGGTCACCCTGAGAGTCTCAAACCACATCCATGTTCCTCATCCCCAATGAATTACAAAGAACCAATTATCATAGTGAGTCAGCAGTTCACTTTAGGCCAGAGATAATTACACATATAAGGAAATTCACAGAAATTTAAATCTTGCACAGAATTAACCAAGAATATTTCAACAACACTTACCCACTCAGAGGGGTTGTTTACACAAAGGCATCTTAAGACTATTAACCTGACTTAGAGTAATGCCTCTTTACATCAAGTACATATGACGTGATAGGGGCCACCATATCCAAGCAATAAATTTAACAAAAAATCAAACATAAAATTTACTACATATATAATAAATTGCTGACATTACTACATTACATGGACCAATTGTAAACCTTGGACACTCTGTTGCATATTTATAATCACAAAACTACTTGTAGACCTAAAATAATAAAGAAAAATGTTAAACTACTTTCCTGCTTCATTATTGTCAATAAATTTACCTAGATAACCAAATTAGTGACATACATCACCAACATATGCTAAATTATGATCATGGCAGTGTAACTTCATTCTATTCCCCATACATTTTTAAATTTATTTCATAAAAAGAAAACGGATCTAAACATACAGTATTCACACACTCGACTAATGGCCTATTGAAAGCATTTTTAGGTCTGTCATCAAAGGCAATTATAGGTTTTACTCTTCGTTGGTTGTATGAGTAACATTTTTCATTCCAAATGAAAAATTATAATGCCCTATGCAATAAGAACCACATTTATAGGATATCTCTAAGGTCAGGATTTTCTTTTCACATGACTTATGAAAAAATGTGGCCAATTACCTAACATTGTATACTATGTCTTTCCTATACCAGATATCCTATGCCACAAAAGCAGACAATGAACCCCAATTTATTTCCTCAAACCTCAAACAAAGAAATAAACTAAAATGAAGTGTGATTGTTCCTAGATACTTTTCACATGGAGTTTGGTGTAACACATCCAATTTTGTGCGCATAGCATTCAAAAGACAACATAGCTTATAATATCATTTTACTTTGAGCAAGTAGTTTTCTTTAAATTGGTATCTTTCATTGAATTGGAAGCAGAAATAGAAGAGAACATGTAAATAACAAATAGAATCACCATAAACTTTTACGACATTTGACCAGAGCCTTGAAATCAAAGTATTAAATGAAACTCAAACAATTAACTCTAAAGACAATTGTCAAAATAATAGTGTCAGATTAACTCGATATGGATTTCATACAACTCAAGATGGTTTCATGTGATTAAAAGGAAAAGAAATATTGTGTATTGTGATATATAAGGAATTGTTCTTAATTCTGGCAATCTATTCTACAAAGATGTCTTTGTAATTACTCAGACAAAAACCTTCAACAGGATTTAAGTTTGGATTTGATATCAGCTGTATGTTAAAATTAAACTAACTAATAATAAGATTGAGCCTCCCATAAAACGATTTATGAATAACGTTCTGTAACTTCCTTCTAGAGAATAAGTCACTGACCATGTTCATCGAATATCTATGGGTAAAACAACTTGCTCTTTTCAAGAATAGGTTAATACTATGTTTCTATTAATTTTATCTCATTATCAAAAACCACTGCATTTGAGGTTTAAAGGTTGCTCATGAATGGCAGAGGCAAGGAATAAGACAATGCCCTAGAAAATGGGCGTATAATCAATCATATGATCAGCACCCAAGCTAGGACCAGGGAGGGCCAGGCAATGGCTACTCATGAATCAGCAGGTAGACCTTTGAGCTCCCCTAAAACCCTCACCCCTACCTCATAAGAACTATGGAGGTTGCAGACACTACAAAAAAAATGTTGAGTTTCATTGGAACTCGGATGCCCATCCTGCAAGTTGCCAGGTAAGGAAGTTTTCAATAGGCTGCCATTTATCTATTATATTATTAAGCTTCAGTGATGTGATATTGTCAAGCGTGAGCTTTGGTTCTTAACCAACATACCTTTGCATATGCTAATACAATTAATACAACCCCCCAACACGATTAACGCAAACTCAGTGAAGCACATGGTACACACTCAAAGAATAGCAAATATCCAGACACTTACACCTTCTTTATGCAACATAGTCATTCTCATAGTGAAATGACAAAATTAAATCAAATTAACTATAAATTGGTCCCTGTCCAACTACATCACCTAATAATTGTTCAGATCATTCAAAATTGGCCAAGCTTCTGGAAGTATGCATTCTGACTCAAGCCGAGAGAAAACAAAATCCCAAACTACAAAATTAGAACATAAAACTGTTGCTCAAAATTAGCAACAGGGTACTAAGAGGGAAATAGTCATCAGGGAAAACAATGTATGAAAATGATTTGAATGGATGAACTGTAAATTAAAGGTGTCTTAAAATTAATGTGCCAAATAAAAATGCTAAAATGTCTGTAAATGTACCCATATATAGTACAGTACTGTAACAATTCTTTGTGGAACTAAAAATTTCTTCTTATAATTTAAAACTATTAGGAAAGTTTCTTAGTTGCCTTAGAAAAATTAGTAAAAACTGGCCTACATTTCATCCTTCAAGGTATTGATAGAAACATCATTTGCTGTTAATTTTACAATATTCTGACCAAAGCTTACCTCGCGTCAACTTCAATTTCCATGTAAAAAAATATATTTTTAAGTTACTCAGCAGCTAAGTCATGTTAAATGAATGTTTTGTACTGTAAATATGAAGAAAACCTCTTTTTTCCAACAGCATTCTGCATTGCAAAGATGGAATTTTAAATCTTTATCATGTGAGAATCTAAAGAAATAGCAGACAACCTAAAAGGAATGTTCAAAATGTAATGACAATACAACACATCTTTACAAAGAATCATGTAAACATGAAATAAGGCTACTTATATTATCACTAAAACTTGTAGCAGCCCAAGACTCGTAATTGTGCAATCTTGTAAAACCAGATCCCTGTGGAATGAGACAATTAAATTCTGAAAGAAGAGGACTCAAGTGTGACTCCAATATGCAAGGACAATGAAGATGGACGATTAAATACAAGATAGTTATGAAATTCATAGTTCAGCAGAAACTTGAATTTCTGTTTACTATGATCTAAACAGACTTGATTGACAGATCAAGATAGCCAGAACTATCAACTTCAAAGGTTACCATAAGGCAATTTCTAAGATGAAGCCTTTGAAACAATCTACAGCTTGTGCAAACACTTGCCTTTTATTAAAATTCTATACTGCAATTATTGACCTTATCAAATAAAATACTGTAGCTACACTGTACATTATTCATATAAGCTCACCATACCCTGAATCTATCAAATATTTGGGTTTTATATATGAAAACCTGCATCCTTGAAAAATTTACAAGAATTACTAGGGCTTGTATTTTTTTCTAACAAACTATCTTAACTTTTAAATATTCTGGCTCTTGTAAAGCAGTCAATTACAGCCTTGTAAACAGTAAAAGGCTTTGAAATTTATACATTTGAACACAACATCAAACATTGATATTCTTTCTAAAGTATTCTGAACATTCAGATGTTCTGCTGAACAACAAATTACAATATAAGGTCACATTTTATTAAAATATAACATCCAGAATTTATGGCATCATACATTAAGATCTGTTTCTGGGAAGCAAACCAGCTCCCATGTGAATTAAAAATCAACTCTCACAATTACCACTGTAGATTGAAAATTGCAAAACCTGTGTCCCATATATGTGCACCATCAGCTTAACCTTCATCAGACATAGAAGAGACGAACTTTCGATGTAGAAACTAGTAAATCATCATCAAAGAACTTTGTTTCTATCACAACATTCCCGCTGCAAAGGAATAAAAACATTACATATTTGCTTAAAAGTTGATCTTTTATTTTCTACATACAGTACAAGAATTATACAGTATAAATATATAAAGATGAGAGAGAATTTTATTTAAGAGTTTCACCGGTTCGAAATGCATAATGGGCAACCCGCAAAATTAATGATTTTTATTCAAACAGAATTGTAAAATAAAAGTTCCCTCGGGTAAATACTGTAAGTCAATATTCCTTAAGAAAGAACAGAAATTACTTGTAAGAATATGTTTCACCATTTTAATACTTTCATTTCAAAACTTAGCCATCAAGAAATACAGTACAGGTAACCAAAAGCAATTTGAACTGCTGATAATAAGATTAATTAATTTCATAAATCTATTTTTAAGTTCTCACTGAGGCCCAGACACCTATTGTTATATAGATTATATGAGACCTGACTTTAAACCTTCCACTCATCATTCCTCTCTTACCTGGACTTGGAAACTGCAGGACATAGATTCAATTTTAAAGCACAATTTATGAGGGATGAGGTTGCTACAGTACCTCCTTGCCCAACCCATGTCCTAACACATAGCCACGGGAACCAAACAATATAAGAAACAAACATTTTAAAAATGTTATTTTCATTAGTAAAATAAATTTTTGAATATACTTACCCGATAATCATGTAGCTGTCAACTCTGTTGCCGACAGAAATCTACGGTCGGGATACGCCAGCGATCGCTATACAGGTGGGGGTGAACACAACAGCGCCATCTGTGGTCAGGTACTCCAGTACTTCTTGTCAACACCACCTCAATTTTTTCCTCGGTCCACTGGTTCTCTATGGGGAGGAAGGGTGGGTCAATTAAATCATGATTATCGGGTAAGTATATTCAAAAATTTATTTTACTAATGAAAATAACATTTTTCAATATTAATCTTACCCGATAATCATGTAGCTGATTCACACCCAGGGTGGTGGGTGGAGACCAGCATACATGTTAACAAAGAAGCTAAGTATCCCGTATTTTATTTTATTAGTTATTCAAAAATAACATAAAATAAATAAGTACCTGGTAAGGAAGACGACTTGAACCATTACTCTGCCTTTATTAAGTACGTCTTCCTTACTGAGCGTAGCGGTCCTCTTAGGATGCTGAACGACTCTTAGGTGCTGAAGTATAAAGGGCTGCAACCCATACTAAAGGACCTCATCACAACCTTTAACCTCGGCGCTTCTCAAGAAAGAATTGACCACCCGCCAAATCAACAAGGATGTGGAAGGCTTCTTAGCCGACCGTACAACCCATAAAAAGTATTCAAGAGAAAGGTTAAAAGGGTTATGGGATTATGGGAATGTAGTGGCTGAGCCCCCGCCTACTACTGCATTCGTTGCTACGAATGGTCCCAGGGTGTAGCAGTTCTCGTAAAGAGACTGGACATCTTTGAGATAGAATGATGCGAACACTGACTTGCTTCTCCAATAGGTTGCATCCATAACACTCTGCAGAGAACGGTTCTGTTTGAAGGCCACTGAAGTAGCCACAGCTCTCACTTCATGTGTCCTTACCTTCAGCAAAGCAAGGTCTTCTTCCTTCAGATGAGAATGTGCTTCCCTAATCAGGAGCCTGAATAGGTAAGAAACTGAGTTCTTAGACCTTGGAAGAGAAGGCTTCTTGATATCACACCATAAGGCTTCTGATTGTCCTCGTAAAGGTTATGACCTTTTTAGATAGTACCTAAGAGCTCTAACTGGGCAAAGTACTCTCTCCAGTTCGTCCCCCACCAAGTTGGACAGGCTTGGGATCTCGAACGACTTAGGCCAAGGACGTGAAGGAAGCTCGTTTAGCAAAAAACCGAGCTGCAAGGAACATGTAGCCGTTTCAGATGTGAAAACTATGTTCCTGCTGAAGGCGTGGATCTCACTTACTCTTTTAGCTGTTGTCAAGCACACGAGGAAAAGAGTTTTTAATGTGAGGTCCTTAAAAGAGGCTGATTGGAGAGGTTCAAATCTTGATGACATAAGGAACCTTAGGACCACGTCTAGATTCCAGCCTGGAGTGGACAACCGACGTTCCTTTGAGGTCTCAAAAGACCTAAGGAGGTCCTGTAGATCTTTGTTGGTGGAAAGATCCAAGCCTGTGTGGCGGAAAACCGCTGCCAACATACTTCTGTAACCCTTAATCGTAGGAGCTGAAAGGGATCTTACGTTCCTTAGATGTAACAGGAAGTCAGCAATCTGGGTTACAATGGTACTGGTTGAGGAAACTGCATTGGCCTTGTACCAGCTTCGGAAGACTTCCCCTTTAGACTGATAGACTCTGAGAGTGGATGTCCTCCTTGCTCTGGCAATCGTTCTGGCTGCCTCCTTCGAAAAGCCCCTAGCCCTTGAGAGTCTTTCGAAAGTCTGAAGGCAGTCAGACGAAGAGCGTGGAGGTTTGGGTGTACCTTCTTTACGTGAGGTAGACGTAGAAGGTCCACTCCTAGAGGAAGAGTCCTGGGAATGTCGACCAGCCATTGCAGTACCTCTATGAACCATTCTCTCGCGGGCAGAGCGGAGCCAACCAACGTCAGCTGTGTCCCTTTGCGAGAGGCGAACTTCTGAAGTACCCTGTTGACAATCTTGAACGGCGGGAATGCATACAGGTCGAGATGGGACCAATCCAGCAGAAAAGCATCCACGTGAACTGCTGCTGGGTCTGGAATCGGAGAACAATACAACGGGAGCCTCTAGGTTATCGAGGTAGCGAACAGATCTATGGTTGGCTGACCCCACAGGGCCCAAAGTCTGCTGCAAACATTCTTGTGAAGGGTCCACTCTGTGGGGATGACCTGACCCTTCCGGCTAAGGCGATCTGCCATGACATTCATATCGCCCTGAATGAACCTCGTTACCAGCGTGAGCTTTCGATCTTTTGACCAGATGAGGAGGTCCCTTGCGATCTAGAACAACTTCCACGAATGAGTCCCTCCCTGCTTGGAGATGTAAGCCAAGGCTGTGGTGTTGTCAGAGTCCACCTCCACCACCTTGTTAAGCTGGAGGGACTTGAAGTTTATCAAGGCCAGATGAACCGCCAACAGCTCCTTGCAATAGATGTGAAGTGTCCTTAGCTCCTGATTCCATGTTCCCGAGCATTCCTGTCCGTCCAAAGTCGCACCCCAGCCCGTGTCTGATGCGTCAGAGAAGAGACGGCGGTCGGGTTTCTGAACAGTCAAAGGTAGACTTCCTTGAGAAGAAAGCTGTTCTATCACCACGTGAGAGTAGACCTCCTCTCTTCGGAAACAGGAACTGAGACCGTCTCTAGCGTCATGTCCTTTATCCAGTGAGCCGCTAGATGATACTGAAGGGGGAGGAGGTGGCGTCTCCCTAACTCGATGAACAGGGCCAGCGACGAAAGTGTCCCTGTTAGACTCATCCACTACCTGACTGAGCATCGGTTCCTTCTCAGCATGCTCTGGATGCATTCTAGGGCTTAGTAGATCCTTGGGGCCGACGGAAAAGCCCGAAAAGCTCGACTCTGAAGATCCATACCCAGGTAGACAATGGTCTGGGATGGGACGAGCTGGGACTCCTCAAAATTGACCAGGAGGCCCAGTTCCTTGGTCAGATCCATAGTCCATCTGAGAATCTCCAGACAGCGACGACTTGTGGGAGCTCTTAAAAGCTAGTCGTCTGACGGAGCCGGACACAAGATCATGGTACTGCTGCACAGTCTGTGAACTGTCAACCATGGGGAAGCGAGGAAGTACAGCGACAACCCGAAGCTGTCTAGACTGTCTGGGTCGTACAGACAACTCCTTATCGGGTTGCTGAGGTTGCCGCACTGCGTCACAACAAGTCACTTCTGCTGGTTGTTGAACGTCTTCCCAGTGACACACTGACTCCGTAAACAAAAAAATCCTCTAACAAGGACTAAGCTTGGACTGCATGTCTTGCAACAAAGCTCAAGGTCTATGGGAGCAGGTGTGGTAACAGACGGGGTTAGCGACTGAAGTGGAACCATTACCCTCCCTGGAAGCATGTTATGCTTAAATAAAAGTCCATAGGAGGCTAAGCAGCTAAAGGCTCCTCTCCAAATGACAGAGTCCTCAAGGGAATATCAGAAGGAGGGAGAATAGCACTTTCTCATCTACAGGAACCATATCCGAGAAAAGCTAAGTTCTCTCAGTGAGGGTTTCACTGGTGCAAAAGCAGCAGACTAGAAGGCAACGTTATGAAACTGCTTGACAGTCTAGTGAGTTGGCAACAACCAAAGATGTGTGACTGAGGAGCATGCGGTAAGGTATGCAGAGCATGCTGTATGCAGAGCATGCTGTATGTAGAGCATGCTGTAAGGTAAGCAGAGCATGTTGCATGGCGTGCGGCTTATGCTGCATGGGATGAGGCTCATGCTGCATGGGATGAGGCTCATGCTGCATGGTATGAGGCTCATGCTGCATGGGATGAGGCTCATGCTGCAAGGGATGAGGCTCATGCCGCATGCGTTGAGGAGGATGCCGCATAGTATGAGGCTCCTGCCTCATGGGTTGAGGCGGTTGCCGCATAGCATGAGGCTCCTGCCTCATGGTTTGAGGAGGATGCTGCATAGCATGAGGCTCCTCATAGCATGAGACTCCTGCCTCATGGGTTGAGGAGGATGCCGCATAGCATGAGGCTCCTGCCTCATGGGTTGAGGAGGATGCCGCATAGCATGAGGCTCCTGCCTCATGGGTAGAGGAGGTTGCCGCATAGCATGAGGCTCCTGCCTCATGGGTTGAGGAGGATGCCGCATAGCATGAGGCTCCTCATAGCATGAGGTCCCTGCCTCATGGGTTGAGGAGGATGCCGCATAGCATGAGGCTCCTGCCTCATGGGTTGAGGAGGATGCCGCATAGCATGAGGCTCCTGCCTCATGGTTTGAGGAGGATGCCGCATAGCATGAGGCTCCTCATAGCATGAGGCTCCTGCCTCATGGTTAGAGGAGGTTGCCGCATAGCATGAGGTTCCTGCCTCAAGAGTTGCGTCTGCCTCAAGGGTTGAGGAGGTAGCTGCGCAGAGAGAGGCTCTTGCCTCAAGAGTTGAGGCTCTTGCCTCAAGAGTTGAGGTTCTTGCCTCAAGAGTTGAGGCTCTTGCCTCAAGAGTTGAGGTTCTTGCCTCAAGAGTTGAGGCTCTTGCCTCAAGAGTTGAGGCGGTTGCCGCATAGCCTGAGGCTGCTGCCTCAAGGATGGTGGAGGTTGCTGCAACGCATGAGGCTGCTGCCTCAAGGATGGAGGAGGTTGCCGCAACGCATGAGGCTCCTGCCTCAAGGGTTGAGGAGGTTGCCGCATAGCAAGAGGCTCCTGCCTCAAGGAAAGTGGAGGTTGCTGTATAGCGCTGGTACCTGGCAACTCCCAATGCGGCAGCTCACGCATGGAGGCAGGAGGAGCCTCAACATCATACGTCTGGCAGGGTGGACTGCGCAGAGGTGGAGGAGCGCTCGCAGGAGGAGGTGTGCTAACCTTCTCTGCCTGAAACTCCTGCATCAACACCGCAAGCTGAGACTGCATTGTCTGCAGCATAGACCACTAGAGTCTAAGAAAGACAACAACAAACGGAGCTACTGTCCGTTGAGACTGAGGGTCTAAAACAGCTGGTGCGGCAACAGACGGAGTTACTGCCTGTTGCGGTACCACCTTGCCTCTCTGGGAGGTGTGCAGTTGTCGTACTGCAGCAAGTCCGAACTGACCCAGTGCTAATGGCTCCACCTAGGAGTTGGACTTGCGCGGAAGGGACCGACTTGCACTTAAAAGCTGCAAGATTTGGTCCATGGTTTCTGCGAGAAACCTCTTCCGCAGACGAGGAATAAATGGGCTCTCTCGTCTTTGTGTGGGTGGGGTGATCACGTCGGCTACGTGAGTTGGTTACACCCGAAACCACGGAGGGAAACGTCTGTTCGTCGATCAAGGCCTGATGAACCCATAAGTCCTTCGACGTTACTTCTCCCCTGGGCTTGGGAGCTTGTAAGAGGTCCCAGACTAGGCGAACAACTGGCACGAACAGACGAACCCTCGAACGCAACACTGTAACACTTTGCGCTTATCACTTTATCACTTTTGATTTTCTGTTTGCACTTATTTCACTGAACTCGAAACTTTAAGTGGTTTGTACCTGAAACACGCAATTCTATCCTTCATTAAAAGTTAGTAATTGCGAAAACAGTATTACAATGTAACAGAAAAACATAATGAAAGATAAATAATTCAGTGGCTGGAAAAGAGACTAAACACTAGATCAAATAAACTACGTTTAAAATCTCTCACCGCATAAAGCCTGGGAACAAGAATAAAACTCTAGAAACGTTTACCTTCTTCCCCTAAAGAGACTAGGGAGAAGAGCAAAAACGATAACAACGTTACCCGCTTGAACGAAACGTTTACCCTCCTCTCTCTCCCTCCGTCTCTATCTCTCTCTCTCTCTCTCTTGACTTAGAACCTGAGAGATGAGCCCAATTATATATATCGTTAAAACATATTATTGTTAAAGGAAAAAAACTGAAAGATTTCCCAAATAAAAAGTTCCTTTATTAGAATTAAAACCATTTAAGCTAAGAAAGAATGAACAAAACGCTAGAATCGGTTTACTCTTACTGCAACATGACACCGTGAATACTCTCTCTCTATCGTAACGATAGAGCGCAAGTTGAACGTTCTGAACGTCAACAACTGCAGAGACAAAACAAAATGTTAGTTCAACTTTGAAAACAGTACGAGACTATCAAAGAAATTCTTTCAAAAACATTAAAAAAGCATAATATGTTAACAGGTAAAAACGAAATGACGGGCTCAATGTTAATTAACTTCGGTTCCAAGAAAAGACCGCCTACTATTAGGAAAGGTCGAATATAAACAAATATAAAAATTAATTTTAATAAGTTTATAATAAAAGGAAGTTAATCGAAGAGGCCTATAAAAGGCGGAGAGATATAAAATAAATCTATAACTTTTGTTAAGCAAAATTAAGAAAGAGAGTCTATACTCTCTTCGACACCAACACTTCCGTCTAAGGGAAGGGTCGGCCATTAAAAGTGAAAGAGAGTTCATACTCTCTTCGTCACCAAAATTAAATAAAAAATTAAATCAAATTAATTCCAAAAACTTGCTAAGCTAATGATAAAGCTTCCTGAATAGCGAAGGCTAAACTCTAGAGCAAATACATCACCAAATCGTGAGCAATAACTCCAGAATCAACATCGTATCCATGTAGGTCTAGCCGGAGGCACGACAGAGGAAAAATTGAGGTGGTGTTGACAAGAAGTACTGGAGTACCTGACCACAGATGGCGCTGTTGTGTTCACCCCCACCTGTATAGCGATCGCTGGCGTATCCCGACCGTAGATTTCTGTCGGCAACAGAGTTGACAGCTACATGATTATCGGGTAAGATTAATATTGAAAAATTATGTTTCATCATAATTCATGCATGAACCTTATTCACTCTCTTGAAGGCCAAACCTCTAGCCTATGAAAAAAAAAACCAAGATTTGTGCAGGCGCTACCTGATATATAGAGAAGGAATAAATACCTCTCTCACTGTGCAAGTATTTGAAGCTGGTAATAGCTCTGACTGACATAATTAATAATTGATTAGGCAGTTATCCTGTCCTTGATATTCACTAACAATCATTAATCATTCTTATTTCTCTTTTTTTTTCTTTGTAACCTTCAAACATAGGTTAGTACACATTATACTTGTAAGTGACAGTTAATTTTCTATTGAGATTTGCCCTTGAGTTTATAGAATCCTAGCCTTTTTCAGTGCTTTTCTTATGCAATCCTGCATCAGACTAAGTCATTCAATTGTATAATGACCCACATTTTAAAATGGGAAAGAACTTAATTCAAATTAATCCTTCAACATACCACATAATAGAAGAGAAAATATTCACTATAACAAATGTGCCAAAGAAAAATATAGAGATGAGGCAAAATAGATAAAAGATGAAAATAGACAGGTTAGGTTGAAAATAAGGAAAATGCTGGAGCTATTTATAGATCTAGTCTGATAAGAATGGAACTAAGAAATGTAGTATACCTGCATGACTGTCAAATCCAGCAAGTAACAGTACAACCAGTTTATCACCGAGGGAGGGGAAGGATAATAGAGCCAGTCATTTTACCTTCATTCCACTCACATTTATACATTACCATACACAAGATGCTTTCAGTCCCGTGCAGGAACTGGGCTAACTATATAACTACTTCGAGCAGCAACCACAGGACAAAGAACAAAAATTTTAAGGTTTAAAGGCCGCTCTGAATGGCAGAGGCAAGGGACAGTGACATTGCCCTAGCAAGCGGGACAATGACCTAGAGACTGCCCATATATCATATGATCAGTGCCCAAGTCCAATCCCCCTCTCCACTTAAGCTAAGGCAGGTAATAGCTGCCGATGACTCGGCAGGTAGACCTATAGGTTTCCCCAAACACCCCATCTTTAGCTCACAAGGATAGTGAGGTTGCAGACAATAAAGGAACTAACGAGTTTGAGCAGGAATCAAACTCCTGTCTGGCAATCACTAGGCAAAGACATTACCAATAACGCCACAACAACCCTTGTGCATATACTGTACTTCTGTAAAAAAAGTCTGTGAAGGTTGTTTGGTGCTTCCAAAATCTGACCTTCAACATCGGGCCAATTACAAGGTTTCTCTTGAAGGCTAAGGTGGGACCTATAACTCTGATTTTGTGAGCTCTAGTCTCAGCTGGTACCTTGACCCTCTCAGTAGTTACGGCATACTGTATGATCTACGGATCATTTTCCCTTTGCCTTATCTCACACATACACCGAATAGTCTAGCCTATTCTTTACATATTCTCCTCTGTCTTCATACAGCTGACAACACTGAGATAATCAAACAATTCTTCTTCACCCAAGGGGTTACTGAACTGTAATTGTTCAGTAGCCACTTTCCTCTTGTTAAGGGTAGAAGAGAATCTTTAGCTGTGGTAAGCAGCTCTTCTAGAAGGACAATCTAAAATCAAACCATTGTTCTCTAGTCTTAGGTAGTGCCATACCCTCTGTACCATGGTCTTCCACTGTCTTGGGTTAGAGTTCTCTTGTTTGAGGGCACATTCGGGCACACTATACTATCTTATTTCTCTTCCTCTTGGTTTGTTAAAGTTTTTATAGCTTATATAGGAGATAATTATTTTAATGTTGTTACTCTTCTTAAAATACTTTATTTTTCCTTGTTTCCTTTCCTCACTAGGCTATTTTCCCTGTTGCAGCCCCTGGGCTTATAGCATCCTGCTTTTCCAACTAGGGTTGTAGCTCAGCAAGTAGTAATAATAATAATAACCTTACGATGCCAGCTATACACACTTTTCTTCGATAGCTCTTTCCTGCTTCTGCCAATACTAAAAAATAAACTCTAACACTCAGGCCTGAGATATCAAGTTCTCTGCAGATACCATAAAAGAGCCCTCAATGGACACAAAAACATCTCTCAATTACCAGCTTACACTCCTTGTAGAGGAGATGGAAAAGGTCTCAAAGCTGAGATTGTGTCTTGACGGGTTCCAGGTTTTAGCTACTAACTCGGTCACAAGCTTGAAAGAAGAGACGTTCCAACCCTCGGTGAGGGTTATTACATAAGAGAGACAGTGCAAGTCATAATGAAGAGTGGTGAAGGGAGACAGGCCCCTCTTTGTAATACCTGTCAAGTGACAATAGATATCAAACATATTTTAGTCGATTGTACTGTTTTTAATCTTCAGGGGACACATTTTCTCCAGGACAAACCTTTAAGAGTTATACTAGCAGAAAATTGTAATACCCTGAACTTGAAAACATTTTATACAGAGTATTGGTTTATATTATAAGCTTTTTCTGGGCTCCGACCCATGTCGCCCAGTGAAATGCTCCTATAGCACCATTTCTAAGGTATATAACTGCTATATATTACCAGAGAAAAAATTGCATGGGAATGCCAGGTTGAACCCAGCTCGCTCACCTGTATAAGGTGTCGATATAATACTAGGGTGCGATAAATCCCAACCAGAGGCCTCGCACCATTTAGATGTCTCCTGTCAAAATCCCCGAACAGCGAGGCGCCGTTCAACCTCGTACTACTACTAACCAACCCACGCCAGTGACGTCACTCCTAAAATAGCACGCAGTTTGTTAACAATATTTTGTGTTGTGTGTGAATTTCGCTGGTTTTTCTCTGGATTTACCTCAAGATGTCCGACTCCACCGTCACTACATCTAAGTTAAGTACCAGAGCTATGAGTTTTGAGATTTTGGAGGGGGCCTTGTCCATTTTTGTTTATATTATTCAGTTTTTTATTCACGACCTTGCTGGGTCTCCCTCGGGACAGGTTCCTTCCTCTCTCTCTCTCGTTCGTTCTAACGATTTTCAATTAGTCCTCCATACTGATTGTTTCACGTTGTGAACTTTATGGATCTCCACAGTTCACACTCCGTATCAATTTTATATTGTCCTGTTTTATGATAACAGTTATTTCATATTCATGTGCGTATATTGGAGGTTGGCATGCCTGATTGCCATAGGCGTTCTTTTCCACATATCATATCTTAGCTTATTTACGTTCGCACGCCACGGACTCGCTTACTATTTTAACGTCATTCGTATGATTGCATTAGTTCGAGGGGCTTTCATGAGTCAGTTATTACAATTTAGTTTTCATTTTGTTAGCACTTCACTGACCCTGTGTTCTGTTGGTAGCCCTGCCTACTCCTAGCGCCGTCAGGCTTGTTCTTTCCTGTCTCTTGTTCGCGCCCTCGTTTGTTTTACGATTGATTTATAGCTAATTTTATTATCATCATCCAGCATGCCTTCCTCTCTTATTTACCATGTGTTATGTTTTTTATAGTGTTTTAATCTTTCCACGTGATCATATCACTCGTGGGTCTGGCAGGTTGGTATACCAGATATCGTCTCGGAGCCAACCTACTCCTAGCCTCCTCCCGCCGATATCTTATAAGCGCCTATGTACTCCTCCCGGGGGCATCTGCTTTGCACGGGCGGTTCCCGTTGTTCTGTGAGGCATTCTATTATTATTCATTAACGTACATTACGTTTCCCCACTACTCTACCCGGTCGTAGTCGTTTCTTTCCGTCGCTCGTTTGGCCGACGATCGGCGGGGAGTTTCGACTCGTTCCGTGGTACCTTGTTATGTTATTTAATATTAAGTTGTGTACGGGCTTCTCCATCTTGGTCCCGCACATCACGGACCCTTTTAAGATCCCCCCCCCTCTGTCACGGACATCACGGACCTCATATAGATATACAGTATATATATATGTTTAAAGACTTCCATTACGGGATCCCCGGGAGTAGCTTTTATTCATTACCATTCGGTCGAGTTTTTTAGTTGAGCCCCGAAGCCAACATTATTCATTATTACTTGGATTCCCTTTATATTTTAGTCACGTTTATCTATTATATACGATCCTAGTTCTCGACCTTGCCTTCCATGATATGATCACGACTACGGTTTGACTTAATTTAATTCATTAATTTAATTTAACTTAATAATTTTATAATCAAGTAAAGCTGTTATTTGATTTTTTAAACACCGGGGTCCCCTGGGGGGTCCCCTAATTTGCCTTCATTCAATTATTAAGGCATTACATATGAATAATTTTTATCATTTATTTGATATATGACTTATAACCCCCGGACCCCCCAGGGTCCCCTATTTGCCTTCATTCATATGTTAGGCACTTATATGAATAGTTTTATCATGGGTTGAATATATATATATATATAGAGTTACAGCATTCGGGCCCCGTGACCTTCTTTTGCTTTCATTCAGGATAATTATAGCTATATATATTCAACTTTAATACCATGATAGTAACTTTTATAATATTTAAGCACTGGGACCTTCGGCCCCTAATTGCTTTCCTTTAAGATACTCATGTATCTTTTATCTTACAGACTGTCCGCTGTGCGATGACAGCATGTGTCGCTGATCTCCACCAACCCTGCGGCCATAATGTGTGTCGTTCGCACGCTCACTGCTCTCTTCAAGTGGATGACCTAGCTGTTTGGCATCCAGACAACTGTCCTGTCTGCTACAAATTGGCTTCCACTCTAACATCTGAATCGGTGAGTGCAGTTACTCTATTACAGAATTGTGGGGAGTCACATTTTAATGTCCTCTTTTATTGTTTTGTACTGTAAGGCCACAGTCCTATGGACTTCCTGCATGCCTTATATGTGCCTACGAAGTCCTTGGGCTTCTTAGTTTTTTCTTTGGCACTTTTATCACTCACTAATAGTCTGTTCTCTTTCAGAGCACCCAGCTTGAAATGGAAACACCGAGCTACCCTCAAGATCTGGGTTGGCGGGTTCGCCCGCA
Source organism: Palaemon carinicauda (assembly GCF_036898095.1). Taxonomy (NCBI): domain Eukaryota; kingdom Metazoa; phylum Arthropoda; class Malacostraca; order Decapoda; family Palaemonidae; genus Palaemon; species Palaemon carinicauda. Next base: position 41,459,075 of record NC_090737.1, on the reverse strand, counting down.
ACGTGAAGGCCAGACAGCCGTATATCCTTTCTGAGGAATGGTGTTCCATCCTCTACCCCAATGCTAAAACATCAGCTGCGGTCCCCAAAGCGCTAGCGAACCCGATCATCGAGAGCATTGCATCTCTTCTTCTGGCCCCGGACCAAGGGGAGACGGGCGCCACCCTAACTGAGGACGTCGCTACCCTCGACCTTGATGTGGAACCCATGGCTCTGGATGATCCCGACGCAGGTAGGGACGTAGGTGAGTCAGGTGGTTCTCGGGCTGGGATTCCTCTCCCTAGCCCGGCTTTCTCTTCTACTTCCGACCAATCTTCTTTTTGCGGTTTTCCTGAGGCAACCGGGACTGATCTCAGCTCCCGACCCGTTCCACCCAAAGTGAAGGCTCCTCACAAGCCTTTATATAGAACCCACAAATCTTCCCAAGACCACAACCCTTCGAGATCGTCACCCTCGGAGGCTAATCCTCCTCCACCAGAGTTTCTCAAGACCCAATTGCTGTGCCCTCAACCTCTTAAGAGGTAGTCTCTGTTCCGGCACCTGTTCCCCCCCAGGCGGGATCATTTAACATGGAGGAATTTTCTGACAAACTGTTTGCTTGTTTTGAGTCGATGCTATCGTCTCATACGAAGCAATCACACGAGAGGATAGCTTCTGTGGAGAGCCTAGTACAAGGCCTCATGAGTTCGGGGCTACCACCTCCTCAACAGCAGTACCCCATTCCCGACGCCTCCAAGCTTCCTCCTTTCAATAAGAATAACCCTTGGAGGTTAGCATTGCATGCCCCCTTTTCGGAGGGTATGCTGTCAATCGAGGGTTTCGGTACACGGCCTCTTACTGACTACGAATTCTACCCGCCGGGTCTTGAATTCCCCTTCCCCGGCTACGCTCGCCTCACAGAAGAAGATCTGATCCGTTTAGATAAGGTTCCAAAGGAAACTGTCATTTTTCCTAAGGAACAGGCACAGTCTGTCTTGGTTCGCCTGTTCCATGAGTGGCAATGTTTAAACACCATGATTACGGCCCACAAGAGTTCGTACACTATGTTTGTGGCCGACGACCAAACCCCTACACCATGTGCGACCAAGATTCTGGAGTCGGTCTTCCAGGCTATCAAAGATGAGAAGCCTTTACCACAACTCAGGGAGACCGACTTAACCTCCCTCCTCTTTCCGGGGGGACAATGAATGTTGGCGGAATGCCCCAGCTACCTTTTCCGTAGGTAAGTTGAGCCTGGACTGTGCCTCAACGCAGTTCAGCGAACGGCTTCCCAAACTCCCAGTCTCTCTTCTTAAATTAGAATTTGATTCTAGGTGCAGATTCGGCAGATCTCTCAATTCGGTCACCCTTTCCGAGTTGGCCGTTGCCACTTACAACGAGGAGGACCTCCTTAAGGCCCTCACTAAGTCGTTACTGCAAAACTTCATGGCTGACGCCTATGATTTTGCAAGCGCCAGGACCCGTTGTCGACGACACGTCCTCTCTGAAGCCACCATTAGGCACGAGCCTAATAAGCTCATCAAAGCTCCGGTCTGGGGCCCGGATCTTTTCCCGGAGGATTTGGTTAACTCGGTCGTTAGCGAGGCAGCTAGGGTCAACCAAAGCCTTAAAGTTAGGTGGGGCCTCGTCCCAAAGAGGAGATATGAGCCTACTGGTACCCCCAATCCGAGGTAGGAAGAGACTGAGGCCTTTCCACTCTTCCCAATTCAGGGTTCGAACGGCTCCCCAAGGCCCCCAGCCTTCTACATCAAAGGGCCAGCAGCAAGAGCCATACGTCCTGGTCCCTCAGTCTCAAATCGCCTCCATGTCCTTCTCCCCCGCCTTTAACCCCATTTATGAGGCTCAGACCTCTTTCCGTGGCTACCAGCGTCACAGAGGTGCCAGGGGTGCCTTTCACGCCCGAGGTAGCGGAAGGGGTTACCACCGGGGCAAGTCTTCCCTTGGAAGCAGAGGAGGCAAATCATCCTCCACCCAATGAGACAACACAGGTAGGAGGGAGACTGTACCTTTTTCGAGACCGTTGGAAGTTCAGTGATTGGGCTTCCAGCATAATCTCCAAAGGACTAGGGTGGAGCTGGATATAGGGACCTCCTCCACCGAACAGCTTTTACCAATTGCCAACAGAAGAACTATGTTCCTTCACGACAGATCTGCTACAAAAGAATGCGATCCAAAGCATACGTCGCTTAAGATTTCAAGGGCGCTTGTTCAGCGTGCCAAAGAAAGGCTCAGACAAACGAAGGGTAATCCTGGACCTGTCTCGTTTAAATTCCTTCATTCGTTGCGACAAATTCCGTATGCTTACCGTCTCGCAGGTGCGGACCTTATTTCCCCGTGGGGCCGTAACCACCTCCATCGATCTTACCGATGCCTACTATCACGTTCCAATAGCAAGGCATTTTCGTCCTTTTCTGGGCTTCAAGCTAGGCAAACAAGTCTACGCATTCAAAGTGATGCCATTCGGGCTCAACGTGGCACCCAGAATCTTCACCAAACTAGCAGAGACAGTCATTCAAGAGCTTCGCACTCAGGGAATACAGGTAGTGGCCTATCTAGACGATTGGCTAATCTGGTCAGACAATGCCCAGAATTGCCGCGTAGCAACGAACAAAGTCCTCACCTTCCTTCGTCACCTGGGATTCCAAGTCCACTTCGGAAAATCCCGCCTGGTCCCGGAGACCAAGTTTCAATGGCTGGGTCTACAATGGGACCTATGCTCCCATACGCTGTGCCTCCCCAAAGCCAAAAGGAAGGAGATTGCGAGGAAGACGAGGCAATTTCTCAGGGAGAAGTTGACCTCCAGAAGGAACCAAGAGAGGATCCTAGGTTCCTTGCAGTTCGCCTCCGTGACAGACATCGTCCTACGGTCCAAACTCAAGGACATAAACAGAGTGTGGAGATCCAGAGCAACCGCAAAACGCCGCGACAGACGTGCCTGCCTTCCCCCACTCCTGAAGAAAAGTCTACAGCCTTGGACGAAGGTCAAGAATCTCTCCAAGTCGGTTCCCTTACAAAATCCGGTCCCGGGACTCGTCGTCCACACAGACGCCTCCTTAACAGGGTGGGGAGGTTACTCCGAACACAAGAAAGTCCAAGGGTTATGGTCATCAGTCTTCCGACACATGCACATCAACGTCCTCGAGGCCATGGCAGTCTTCCTCACTTTAAAACGTCTCAATCCAGCCAGGAATCTCCATATCAGACTGGTTCTCGACAGTGCAGTCATAGTTCACTGCCTCAACAGAGGAGGCTCCAGATCAGCCCAAATAAACCACGTCATGTTGCAGATTTTCTCCATGGCGGCAATGCACAAGTGGTACCTGTCAGCAGTCCATCTAGCAGGAGTCCGGAATGTGGTAGCGGACTCCCTTTCCCGGACGACTCCGCTAGAGTCGGAATGGTCACTAGACCATCGATCCTTCCAGTGGATACTATCTCAGGTCCCGGGTCTCCAGGTGGATCTGTTTGCGACGGAATTCAATCGCAAACTAGATTATTACGTAGCCCCCAACCTGGACCCTCAGGCTTATGCCACGGACTCTATGATTCTAGATTGGAATACCTGGAAGACGATTTATCTGTTTCCTCCAGTGAATCTCCTGCTGAAAGTTCTGCACAAACTCAGATCCTTCAAAGGTCGACTGGCTCTCGTAGCCCCCAACTGGCCCAAGAGCAATTGGTTCCCCTTGTTGCTAGAGCTAGGTCTCAGCCCCCGGCGGATTCCCAATCCGGTGCTCACACAGACAGTACAAACTCGCAATGTGTTCGCTTCCTCAAGGATTCTGAATGCCCTAACTTTATGGACTTCATGAAGTTCGCAGCCCAACGAGGTGCGAGCATCGATCCTTCGAATACTGTTTTCCTGGAATCCGACAAAAGGGAATCTACTCTCCGACAATATGACTCAGCTGTCAAGAAATTAGCTAAGTTCTTGAAAGATTCCCAGGTTGAGAAAATGACAATGAACCTAACTGTGACATTCTTCCGGACTCTCTTCGAATCAGGCCTGGCAGCCAGTACCATTACTACAATTAAGTCAGCCTTGAAAAAGACCTTCCATATTGGTTTTGGCATTGATTTAACGGATTCATATTTCTCATCCATTCCGAAAGCTTGTGCCAGGCTAAAACCTTCCACTCGCCCTAGCGCAGTTTCCTAGTTTTTAAACGATGTTCTTCAGCTGGCCTCTGACACTCCAAATGAATCCTGTAACTATATGGCATTATTAAGAAAGTCACTTTTCCTTTTGAGCCTCGCCTCTGACTCCAGAATATCGGAATTGTCAGCTTTATCTAGAAACCCAGGTCACATAGAGTTTCTCCCTTCCGGTGAGGTCCTTCTCTCCCCTAACAAAGTGTTCCTGGCTAAAAATGAGGATCCCCAGAACAGGTGGTCCCCCTGGAAGATTGTTCCACTTCCTAGGGATCCATCCCTGTGCCCAGTTACCACCCTGAAATCCTACTTAAGTAGAACTTCCACTACAACCACAGGGCCCTTATTTATTAGAGAGCACGGAGGAACTATTACCCTTAAGGGAATCAGGCAACAAATTCTTTACTTTATTAAACAAGCTAATCCTGAATCATTCCCACATGTCCAAGATATTCGAGCTGTGGCTACCTCAATTAATTTTTTCCACCATATGAAATTTGATGAGCTCTCAAAATATACGGGTTGGAAGTCCCCTAAAGTTTTCAAACGCCACTACCTAAAACCTTTAGAAGCTCTTAGATTTGCCACAGTAGCTGCGGGGAATGTGGTTCCTCCCGAGGGTACTGAGTCCTAATCACAACGTCTTGCTCTGTCCTCTTTCCCTCCTGCCTGGCTTACCTGTTGTTCCTACCTGTTTTATTTACCATGATGTATTATTTATTATTCAATTGATCGATTTCACGAATTATTTTGATCTCACTTGTTTTTGGGAATCCCCGAGCTGATGTTCCTTTGTTATGTTAATTATTTATATCTAGGATTGTATGCTTTACTGCATTTTGCTTACCAAGCTGTATTAACATTATTCATACCTGTTGACTTTCCCTTCGGGTTTCATTTTGTTTATGTATCATGTCTAATTGTCTCTGTCATTTACGTGTTGATCTGTTTACGGGTTTCCATGTCCCTCTTTTTTTATATTAAAATTCATCAGCTATATTAATTTTGTGTTATTCCCTCTAGGTAGTTAGCCTTATTGGGTCCCCATTCTCTGGTACGATTTCACTGGGCGACACGGGTCGGAGCCCAGAAAAGGGATTTTGACGAAGGAAAAATCTATTTCTGGGCGAGAGACCCGTGTCGCCCAGTGAACCCGCCCGTCCCTCCCTAATTGGGCCCCAATCTGGGGTGCTATAAGGAGTGACGTCACTGGCGTGGGTTGGTTAGTAGTAGTACGAGGTTGAACGGCGCCTCGCTGTTCGGGGATTTTGACAGGAGACATCTAAATGGTATTTATCGCGCCCCAGTATTATATCGACACCTTATACAGGTGAGCGAGCTGGGTTCAACCTGGCATTCCCATGCAATTTTTTCTCTGGTAATATATAGCAGTTATATACCTTAGAAATGGTGCTATAGGAGCATTTCACTGGGCGACACGGGTCTCTCGCCCAGAAATAGATTTTTCCTTCGTCAAAATCCCTTAATTAAGTTTATTAATTTATTTTTGTAATCTTTTTAGTCCCTCCTTATTCTGCATTTAGATATTATATGAAAGTTGTGTGATTGGTTTTATAAGTTAAATGATACCAAATGTTGTGAGAGTACGGGTTTGGTTGATTAATTTGCATTAAACAGCGATGAATGGCCTTTGATGCCCCAGTGCTTGGCTTAAGGCCCAAATTATATATTCAATTCAATTCAACCTACTTTCTTTGCCAATGCTAAAAAGACAGTCATGAGAGTAAAATCCCTAACAACATCAAAGGGTTATACGGGATAGGAGTAAGAGCCTTAAAAGGAGAACAAGGGACTCGTCCCACTCCAGGGGCCTCCTCATGAGCATAGACAACACCCGTAAAGAGGAAAGCGGTGGTCTTTTGCCAGCGTGAATGAGACGTGCTTCTCTTGGTGACGGGAAACCGGGGAAGTCCTCAATCTGGAATAGAGATACTGTAACTGGAGAAATACTATACCCCTTTCCATGGTAGACTGCTTCAGAGAACCATTATTGCAGGTATAGTATCCAGACATCTATGCAGTCCCTCGTAAACAGCACTTTACTTGAAGATGCTGGATAGTCTCCGAATGAGAAGTGCAGGCGACTTCAAGGATTGATAGTACAGTAACTCTGTAGGTGCGAATGACAGAGAATGATGATCCATAGGAGTAGTTCTCTACGGATCCCAACTAGAAAGTGCTAACACATCGGGCATTGGAAGCTAATAGGGTCATATTGACGCCAGTCACGATCAATAATCGGGTGATTAGCCAGTAATCTGGCTGAACGAAGGAAAGACCTAAGCATCCAGGTGATCCCGTAGGTATCGGGACGCAACTTCAAACACTACCTATGAGTCTGAAAAGGGGAAATAGCACAGGGAGGTTCTTATTTAGTAGTGTGGCAAATAGGTAAATTCCCAATGATCCCCACAGGCCAAGAAGCCTTTTCGCTACGCACGGATGTAAGGACCGCTCTGACTTTACAGCTTGCCCCCTGGCAGATGAGCGTGTCAACTAGTATATTCCTCTTTCCTGTAATATACCTGGCTGACAGCTCCACGGTATGGTACACTGCCTAGATATGCATCTGCTTTGTCAACTCACAAAGAGAGAGCAAAACTATTGTCGCCTTGCTTGTTGACATATGCAATTACGGTGGTGTTGTCACTCATCAACACTAGAATGCCCGCTCAGACATTCTTAGGATGCTTGCAGAGCTAGAAATACTGTTGAATTTCCAGGACAATGATGTGCAGATGCTTCTCTTTTACTGACCTTACACCTGAGGCACGGTTCATCACTTCTTCAATGCATCTGAGAACAATTGCATGTTCAGCAGTAGGAAATCAAATGGGACTCAATTGGCAAGGTTTTCTTTGTCCTCCAGCATCCTTCAGATCCACTGAAAGCATGAAGCCTCCCCCTATGATTGAACTTGTAGAGACTATGTTGTTTCCATCATAAACCTTCTTTGTGGAACATACTTGCTCAGAGAAGACAGGTTGATGACTGGTCTCCAGCCCATAATTGACTACTCTACCAGGAAGACTGTAAAAGCACAGAGACCCATCTAGATGACTTTGACCGCATTCTTCTCCAACATTCCTTTCACCTCTGCCAGCAAAGCAAGGGATCAGTCAGCAATATAGGGTGGTCGGTAGTCTAATAAAGGTAGAAAGTATGTCCTGAAGGACTCTCATTATTAAAGACTCAGCCCCATCTCTATATCAGTTTGCCCAATGGCATGACAGGCATCCCCATACTTGTGGCAGTAGAAGAGGGAAAATACCTACATCAGCATCCCTCACTACATACCCTCTTCCCTGTACCTACAATCCTAACCATACCAGGTTGGAGGCCTCAAAAGGGCTGAGAACACACACAATCCCTTTAATTGGAAAAGGTTGCAGGTGGTCCTGATTGGAGAAAGTTGCAGGGGCCTTCTTTACCTCCAAGCTTGCCGGCAAGGCCGCACCCCAAGGTTTAGCTGCAAACAACCTTAAAAAGACTATGCAATCAATTCAGTAGTCTTACGAAGCAATATTTCTTCACTGCCATGTGTGCGTGACTCATAAGGAGAGATATGGCTGCCAGCATTCACGAATTTCAGAGCATCAGAGCTATAACCAACTTGTTTGGAGAGTCAGGAAACTAAAGAATTCCTCCTCTTCAAAACCACATTGGCCCACTGATTTGTTGACTGGAATGCCAAAAAGGTCACTGCCTTCCCACCAGACCACAAAAGACTAGGGTTAATAACAAAATCATCCTTGCAAAGAACGTCACTACTCTCAGCCATTGGTCAAGCTAAAATAGAGCCTGGAGGGTAGTCATGGCAAAAGACTCCATGGCTACCAACTCAAGAGCCAAAGAAAGATATACCTTCTGACTCAAGTCTCTCCAAGAGACGGGTCAACCTGAAGAGGTGACGACGCAGCAAACTATGACCCATAGCATAATCATTACATTACATTTGACCAACTGTAAATGAGAGACTTCACAGATCCGATTGCAATGCAATCCAGTGCTAAATTAACCAGATCTGATCATGTTAGCTCCAGCGAAGGCCTTGACCCTCGAGGCACCTAAGTGTCGATCAATGACCGAGGTTCTACTTCAAGATGGCACCAAGGCTGCCAGGCACAGTTCAAGTCACTCATGAATGAGTGTAAGAACGTCCGCAAAGGAACGCTCCGACTCAGGATTTCTACTTCCATTGGTACTGGACCAGATCAGGGTTCTCTGCTTCCATTGGTAGGGGCCAATATAAGGGGCAAAACAATCCTGAGTACCCTCATACCTCACAAGGGTAGAAGGTTCGGCAAGCTGCTCCGGAGATCTACTCTCTCCCCATCAAAATGAGTGTTCTATCCAAAGGACAGAACTTCCAATGTAATTGAGAATTGATGGCAGGCCAGACTGGGAATCATCATGGGGGAAAAGATATCTAGCACTGATCAAGGCAGAGACAGAAGAAGTAGCTCGTACTCTTCCCTCTATTGATTGAGATGGAGACGGAACAATGACTCCATACATGAGGGTGCAATAATAACTTTGAGAGGTGTCATCTTCTCAAAGAGGGATATAGCAGTGTCCCTTTCAGAGAAGAAAGCAGCAGTCCACCATTCAGATAGGGCCATGCACCTCTGTCTCACCTCATACAGGGCCACAGTCCCGGTCTCAGTTCATAGGGGCAGTCGTACCAGCCCCGACTGATCCATCCAGCAAAGGAGAGGTGAAATTGTCACAAGCTCTTTTCTTGCAACTACAAATGTCCTTCTTGGAATTCTTTTTCTTCTGTTTATTATAAGAAGCATAGGAAACAGAATTGGAAAAGCAGAAAGTCGAGGTCTGAGCTACCATCGACAATGGAGCTTCCCCAGGAGAAGAAACCACATGAATTGCTCAGATAGGAACTAAAACAGTGGGGAAACACTGTCACAGAGAAGCAGCAGGCACACTCATTGGCACTCGCAAAAAAGACACAGGGGCTGGGCTCACAGGCACAGGAGTGCATGGTACTGAAGTACGTGTAATTGGCACTTAGGTGATGTGCACCGGGGCTACATGCACAGGTTTTAACAGATGCAGGGCTTTCAAAGCCCAACTTTAGAGTTTGGCACTACAACCACTGGTGCAGTAGCCTTCTTTACAGCCCTCTTGAGCTTTAGGTGCACTTTGGGAATCACCACTGCAGTCCCGGGCACTGGCATCACACCCACAATTAATTGGGTCACCACTGAGGCTACTGGTACTTGGGATGCTGGGGGCAAGGTAGCCTTAGCTATGAGCACCCTTGAAAAATACATAGACGGCCTACCTGTAAGACCTGGCCTTCATTACGTCAAACTTGTTAATGATAGTCTGCACAGAAACTAGAGAGCTTTTTGCACTGGCTGGGGTGCAATGATTGCAAGGGGAACTTCACTAAAATCTGGAAAACTCACCAACACAGGTCCAAGATTTCACTGTTCCTGCTAGATACTCGCAGGAAATGAGCCAGGGCCGTATGCACAGAAACCTCGACAGTAGGTGAACTTGATGAGGATATAAATGAGCCATAAGCCTCTCTAGCTGCATCTTGGGTGTTGCCAAGCTTGACACCAGAGAAGGTTTGACCTTCCTCTTCCTCCTCAAAGCAAAGCCTGGAACTGACTGGGGGCCTACGATATGCTCTCAGCACGAGGACAACTGCAAACATTCGTGCCTACTACATTACAGAGAAATTGTGGGTCTACCAACAGTCTTGCCATAAACCAGTTGCAGTACCCACCCTTTCTCATACATTTACGAAATTGCACATACAGTACATCAGTACATGATAAGCTTCACAAATCAAACACTCAGCTACTTTTTCAAAAGAATAAGAAAAAGAATGAGAGCCTTTAGCAAGGTCACAACAGTACATCTGTACTTGTTGCAGCCAAAGATTAAAGTGAAGAGTCTTTGACAGGAGGGTGGGCAAGGCTAGTCACCCACTGGCTACACCTGTCATTAACTACCTAGTTAACAAAGTCAACAGCTGTCCCAGCTTGAATTAAAGACAGTTTCTATCTTCAAGGACAAAAGGTTTGCATATACGTAGGAACAAATATGCAATTTGTTTGAAAAAGAAAGCTATTCCAGTTTCAGTCCCAATTTTATGGCAGAGTACAACTTCACAAATCTTTAGCCAGGCCTTAGCATAGTGACAATGTCATGAAAAGCATATCACTCAAACATGAAACTTTAGGGGTATTTGGACAACTACCTGGTGATAGTAGCAACAGCAGCAAATACAGAATCCCATGGACCTCTCATGCTGATTATATTGAAGCTTGGGACTCCACCTAAAAAAATAATTTTAGACCTGGAACCTTCAACAAGTGCTATGTGCCAGGTAGGCTAATGGACTTTGAAACAACAGTCATGGTTAGACTGACAAAGAATGGGATCAGGAGATAGCTCTCGTTGATCCATGCAGTGTTACGCCAACCTAACTCTCCAGTCAAGTTGTACCTGTCTTTGGTTGGGTGTCATACATTTTTGGAGAACCTTAGTCTGCAAAGCATTCTCAGTTTTACGTCAATCTCATTGCAGTTATCAAAATCTTGATCAGCAGTGCCACTTCCCATCACATGATTGCAGCTTCGGAAGAGGTCCCAGAGGTTCATTGATGACATGTTCACAATGATCTCACAGCAAAAGTGATTTTGGTCCCCTCTCTCTCAAAGGGGTGGTAATGTTCATGAATGTGTCCAGCCCAAGAGGCAATTGGTATTCCGCCAGTGTAGGATAGAAAGCTACAACTTGAATTCCCAGAGCTAAGGGAAATATTTTTAGACTTCCAAGTATTTATTCTGTCATTAGAGGGAACAGTCACCGTAATATCAAACAGCTGTGCTTGAAAATTGTGACCTGCTGAGAAATGGGGGCTGCCCAAGGGGTATATCTTTATTTCATTTGGCATTGAATATTATGTGGACAGATGCAACAATGTGACTGCAGATAGTCTCAGCCTAAGGCAGAAAGTCCTACTTTCACATTATCCCTTCGATTCTGAAACTTATAAGGACCTTTGGTGTCTGAATCCCACAACAGGTAGATTTCTTTACAGCAAGCCCTAATCACAAGCTGCCGTCTTACTGTGGAATCCTGTAAAACCAAATCCAGAAAAATACTATACTACCATATTCTAGGAACAACCTGGATGTCTGTCCATACTAGTCTTTATACCTTAGCCAACATTCTAATCAAGCTCAGGTCAGTCAGGTCCTCCAATAAAACACCGTTGTCATAGGTTGCTCTCTGATCACTGCAGTAAGTGTGTTTGTTAAAGCTGACAGACTAGCCAAAGAGCCTCCAGCTTTGAAAACCTCGAATAATCACATCCTTCAGATGTGAGATTAGAAGTATGTTTAGGAATAGAAGGATGGATGTATTGGCCTTGTGTGAGACAAAGATAAAAGGGAAGGGTGAAGTGATGTTTGGTGAAATGTCTGGTAGTGTCTGGGATTGAAAGGGGAAGAGCGAGAGAGGGTGTGGCTTTATTACCTGATTGAATAGATGACAGGTAAAGTAGTGGAATGGAAGGAGATAATATCTAGGTTAATGTGGGTAAGGGTTAGGTTGGGTAGGGAATGTTGGGCGTTTGTCAGTGCGTATGGGCCAGGTAGTGAGAAAAGTGAAGAGCGCAATGAGTTCTGGAATGAATTAACAAGATGTGTAGAAGGACTGGGTAGAAGGAATTATGTAGTTGTCATGGGTGACTTAAATGCTAGAGTGGGCGCTGGAGAGGTAGAAGGTGTCATTGGGAAGTATGGCGTACCAGGTGAAAATGAGAGTGGTGAGAGACTGGTAGATATGTGTGTTGAGCAAGAGATGGTGATAAGTGCTAGCTTTTTCAAAAAGAAAGATAAAAACAAGTATACATGGGTAAGAGTGGCAAATGGAAGAGTAGTAGAAAGGGCATTAATGGATTATGTGTTGATAACTAAAAGAATGTTTGGAAGATTGAAGGACGTGCACGTGTTTAGGGGTATGGCTAACGGTATGTCTGATAATTTTTTGGTGGAAGGAAAATTAGTTGTAGCAAAAGAGTGGGGGAATAGAGTAGGTGGATGTAAAAGGGAGCTAGTGAGGGTTGAAGAACTAATAAAACCTGGGGTAAAAAGTAAATATCAGGAAAGGTTGAAAATGGCATATGAAGAAGTGAAAGTAAGAGAAACTGGTAATTTAGAGGAGGAGTGGAAGTTAGTAAAAGAAAATTTTGTTGGGATTGCAAGTGATGTGTGTGGCAAGAAGGTTGTTGGAGGCAGCATGAGGAAGGGCAGTGAATGGTGGAATGAAGGAGTGAAGGTAAAAGTGGAAGAGAAAAAGAGGGCTTTTGAAGAATGGCTGCAGAGTAATAGTACTGTATAGAGAAGGATGAAAAATATAGAGAGAAAAATATAGAAGTAAAGCACAAGGTACGTGAGGCAAAGAAGGCAGCTGACCTGAGGTGGGGTCAGGGATTGGGTCTTTCATATGAAGAGAATAATAAGAAGTTTTGGAAAGAAGTGAAGAGAGTAAGGAAGGCTGGCTCAAGAATTGAAGAAACAGTGAAAGATGGAAATAGAAGGTTGTTAAAAGGAGAGGAGGCAAGGAAAAGGTGGGCGTTATATCTTGAAAGTTTACCGAATGTTGAGGATAATAGGGAGGCAGATATAATTGCTGTTGCAGGTGTTGAGGTGCCGATGATGGGAGATGAGAATGAGAGAGAGATTACAATAGAGGAAGTGAGGAGAGCACTAGATGAAACGAGAGTAGGAAAAGCATCTGGTATGGATGGTGTGAGCTGAGATGTTGAAGGAAGGGGGGTGTGACTGTACTTGAATGGTTGGTGAGATTGTTTAATATGTGTTTTGTGTTGTCACCAATAGATTGGGTTTGTGCATGTATTGTACCACTATATAAGGGTAAGGGAGATGTGCATGAGTGTTGTAATTCAAGACGTATTAGTTTGCTGAGAGTAGTTGGAAAAGTGTATGGTAGAGTACTGATTAATAGGATTAAGGATAAAACAGAGAATGCAATCTTAGAAGTACTGTACAGGGTGGTTTTAGAAGAGGTAGGGGTTGTATGAATCATATTTTTACAGTTAAGCAGATATGCGAGAAATATTTAGCAAAAAGTAAGGAGGTGTATGTTGCGTTTATGGACCTGGAGAAAGCGTATGATAGAGCTGATAGGGAAGCAATGTGGAATGTGATGAGGTTATATGGAGTTGGTGGAAGGTTGTTGAAAGCCGTGAAAAGTTTCTACAAAGGTAGTAAAGCATGTGTTAGATTAGGAAATGAAGTGAGCGATTGGTTTCCGGTGAGAGTGGGGCTGAAACAGGGATGTGTGGTGTCGCCGTGGTTGTTTAACTTGTATGTTGATGGAGTGGTGAGAAAGGTGAATGCTCGAGTGCTTGGACGAGGATTAAAACTGGTAGACGAGAATGACCATGAATGGGAGGTAAATCAGTTGTTGTTTGCAGATAATACTGTACCGGTTGCAAACACAGAAGAGAAACTTGGCCGATTAGTGACAGAATTTGGAAGGGTGTGTGAGAGAAGGAAGTTGAGAGTTAATGTGGGCAAGAGTAAGGTTATGAGATGTACGAGAAGGGAAGGTGGTGCAAGGTTGAATATCATGTTGAATGGAGAGTTACTTGAGGAGGTGGATCCGTTGAAGTACTTGGGGTCTGTTGTTGCAGCAAATGGTGGAGTGGAAGCAGATGTATGTCAGAGAGTGAATGAAGGTTGCAAAGTGTTGGGAGGCAGTTAAGGGAGTAGTAAAAAATAGAGGGTTGGGCATGAATGTAAAGAGAGTTCTATATGAGAAAGTGATTGTACCAACTGTGATGTATGGATCGGAGTTGTGGGGAATGAAAGTGTCAGAGACAGAAATTGAAAGTGAGTGAGATGAAGTGTCTAAGGAGTATGGCTGGTGTATCTCGAGTAGATAGGGTTAGGAAGGAAGTAGTGAGGGTGAGAACAGGTGTAAGAAATAAGTTAGCAGCTAGAGTGGATATAAATGTGTTGAGATGGTTTGGTCATGTTGAGAGAATGGAAAATGGCTGTCTGCTAAAGAGGGTGATGAATGCAAGAGTTGATGGGAGAAGTACAAGAGGAAGGCCAAGGTTAGGGTGGATGGATGGAGTGAAGAAAGCTCTGGGGGATAGGAGGATAGATGTGAGAGAGGCAAGAGAGTGTGCTAGGAATAGGAGGGAATGGCGTGCGATTGTGACGCAGTTTCGGTAGGCCCTGCTGCTTCCTCCGGTGCCTTAGATGACCGCGGAGGTAGCAGTAGTAGGGGATTCAGCGTTATGAAGCTTCATCTGTGGTGGATAACGGGGGAGGGTGGGCTGTGGCACCCTAGCAGTACCAGCTGAACTCGGTTGAGTCCCTTGTCAGGCTGGGAGGAACGTAGAGAGGAGGGGTCCCCTTTTATTTATTTTTTTTATTATTGTTTAATTTGTTGATGTCGGCTACCCCCCAAAACTGGGGTAAGTGCCTTATATGGATGGATCCTTCAGATTCCATAACAACCTATGGAGTACTTACTAAGAAACACAAACCACTCAGCATGAACTCTTGGGGTCTGCAAGAAACAATTTTCGTTCAAAATCGCTATACTGTATTTTAATAAGTAACAAGTTATCATCCTGTACCTTAAAACTTGTGCTGGCATCATTTGAGACTCTGGTGCTGCTTCTATCAAACTTTGCCAGGTATTTGTTGAATTTGGTATTACTGTTCCAAACTCAAAGAACCACTCTTCTAACATTCGACCCTGGGAGAAAAAAAAAATTGCATATAGTACCATCATTTCAGAAAAGAATATGCGTGAAGTGTTATAAGTCTATGCTAATAATAATAAAATGTGAGACTCTTGGAATTGTTTTTAAAAAGAAAAAAGAAAAAGTTCTGATAGGCTATTAGGTTCAGCTTGTTAAATGCACAGTACTTGAGTTTGAAAGACTAATAAAGAAATAGAAATTAGTCTTCAGTTAATGAAGAGATTTACAAGACAAGTAGCAATAAAAAATTGCAAATAGTCTACATATATGCAAAACTTTGTTTTGTCTAGAAGAAAAAACCCTACTAAAGTCAAATGACAATATTTAAATTTTGGGTGACTTATAAATGGACACTTGCAGGCTCAATGACTAATTTCCTTGGACTGGCATTACAATTTTCTAGCTTATTGACAATAGTACAATGAATTGAAAAAAAACCATATACAGTACTTGCATGACTACATGACTACAGTATATGCATCGGTCAACTAAAAACCACTTAAGACTGTTGAGAAAAGATAGAAAAGAAAAAATTCCCTTTCACAAAACTTACCTTATAATATACTCGTTGTTCTAATCTGAACTTCTCCATAGCATGAACAGATGAAAAAGAAATTTCGCGTGATACAGCTTTACATTTCAGAATTTTCCTGGGTACTCTTGCTTCATGTTCCACATCTGGACTTGTGCTGTAAAAATTAGATACAATATAGTTAAAACCTCACTGCATTTTTATTGAAATAAATCCAGATGATGACAAAAATAATATAGAAAACGACAATCCTGCTTAAATAACAGATATTCCTTTGTCATTTAAATAATGTAATATTCCCACCTCTCTTTAGTCAAAAAATAATCTCAGACTAATAAATAGTCTTACAAGTCTCTTAAGTAGACTGAATCAATGCACTATTCATTTCAAAAGCTCTAATCAAAAGCAAGTAATGAGAGGAAACTCTAAAAAACTGAATGTTATAGTTTCTAAAATGGGACTACAATAGTATGGGACAAACTACTATAATTGCATTTTAATAAAGATGAGACTGAAAACTTGACGCAAGAGTTTGGTGAAATCATATGTGGA
The DNA here is from genome assembly GCF_036898095.1 of Palaemon carinicauda. Classification (NCBI taxonomy): domain Eukaryota; kingdom Metazoa; phylum Arthropoda; class Malacostraca; order Decapoda; family Palaemonidae; genus Palaemon; species Palaemon carinicauda. Next base: position 41,443,033 of record NC_090737.1, on the reverse strand, counting down.
GAAATAGTTCAAGGCTAATTTCAGCTTATTGGATAGGCTATTGATTACCATTAATATTGAACTTATAATTCATCAACTTTCCAGGAACTCTATTATATGATAAAAAATATTGATTCTGTTGATCTAGGAGTTTTCTACTAAGGTATTCTGACTTTACAGAATTGGACAATACATACAGAACTGTATACAGTACCTGTATATACAAACAATTTAAATGGTTATATTTTTCTTTGGATTTCAGAAAAATTATGAAACTGAGATTATCTCTTCAGACTGCTACTACAGTAACTATGGATATATGTTTTCAGCATACCTGGTATCTAGCCATAAACTTTTACATGAGGTGTCAACAACCCTCCGCTCGTTAGCAGATTTAGACCAGCCATCCCCCACACACACACTCACCCAGTAATATACGTCACTTTAATTGCAGGCAGGATTTCTTGGGGGACAGGTGATGGCATGAGTAAGCAGCTCAGGTTTGTAGTTATAAAATACAAATTACTCCAAAATTTGTCATTTGTTATTACACAAATACATACCCTTTGCTCTTCACTAAGGACACTCACCCTTAGGTGGGTGGAAGTCTGAATCCAAACGGGCTTGGAAACAGTACCTGGTGTACAGTGCTGAGCTTGTTAGAGCATAAGAAAGGTATCTTGACACCTCGTGAACTTTGTCTGATGAACTGGAGAGCTGACGGCCTGGGCAACCATGGTTAATGAGTGGAAAAAAGCACTGTGACTTGACAAGGTAAACACTTCTTCATACTTAAACCTAAACATTACAGTACAGTACCTGACTCCCCATCGCAGGGAGAAAGGGGCCATAACACAATATATCAAATATTTAGGACCACACAAAGAAAATGGTTGTTACCTGCTGTCGAGGGTAGGCCATCTTGCTATCTTCCAGATGCTGTGCCCCAAACAGAAGTGAAGATGAAAGAAGAAAAGGCCAGTCATTCTGTCCAATCATCCCATCCCCAAACTAATGCCGGGTAACATCTGCCCTCAACCAACTACTACTTGTCCTGTAAGGGAGCTGAAGTAGCTTACACCATTTGTTGAGCAGCCACCACAGGTCCCAAAGAGACTATATCTAGATTCCTGTGCATTACATTTTGCAGGTAGTGGGCGGTGAAGGTTGTCTGTCGTCGCCAGACGCCCCTCTGTTGAACCTGCGCCAAAGATTAGTTTCTCTTAAATGCTAGGGATGTACTTACCCCCCCAATGTCATGAGCTCTGGGTCTACGATCTCGAAGAGAGCCAGAATTCAGGGCACGGTCAATGGACTGCCGAATCCGTGTAGAGATCGTATTCTTTGTGACTCTCCTCTTTACCCTTTACTTGAGAGCGAGCTCCAGATGTACACTTAAGAAAGCACCTCACACCCTCTCACAGGACATAGTAACAGTTAAGCAGGATCATCGGTTACATCACAGAGACGAAATTTGGAAGGGCCCGAAACTAGAGTCTGCTACAGCCAGAGCCTGAATCTAAACTATAAATTCAAAGATGAAGCCGAGTGTTACCTGCCCCCATCCCCGAGACTGGGCAATGTTGTAGAAAAGACCATGCAACTTGCTGATAAGATATCAGAGGCAAGGGCGAGAAAGAAAACGGTTTCAAGTGTCAAATCGGAGTTGGAGGCCTGACATAGCAGTTCATAAGGAGCTCCACTATGTTCCAAGGAGTTGGTCTAACTTCCTAGTGGGGACATGTAAGCTCAAAACTCAGTATAAGAAGAGACAGTTCTTCGAGGACGAAATGTTGACTCCGTTCAGTCTAAAGACAAGGCTCAAGGCAAAGTGTTAGCCTTTCACAGGCAAGACTGAGAAGAAATTTTCCTTCCTGAGGTATAAAAGAAACTCCTCTATCACAGGGATAATGGCATCGAATGGAGGGACACCTATTCCACAACACCAACCACAGAAGATAGACAACTTTGCCTGATGGACAGCGATAGTAGGTTGGCCAATGCACCAGTCACCAGTTGAGATACTACAGCTAGAGAGTTATTGGGTCCTTTGACTGGCCAGACAGTACTACATTGGATCCCTCTCTCGGGTTACGGCTTATTTTGTCTTTGCTTACACCTACACAGAATAGTCTGGCCTGTTCTTTCCACATTCTCCTCTGTCCTCACACACCTGACAACACTGAGATTACTAAACATTTCTTCGTTCAAGGGGTTAACTACTGTACTGCAACGTAACTTTTCAGTGGCTACTTTCCTCTAGGTAACGGTAGAAGAGACTCTTTAGCTATGGTAAGCAGCTCTTCTAGAAAAAGGACACTCCAAAATCAAACCATTGTTCTCTAGTTTTGGGTAGTGCCGTAGCTTCTGTACCACGGCCTCCCATTCTGTTGGATTAGAGTTCTCTTGCTTGAGGGTACACTCGGGCATGCTGTTTTGTCTTAACTCTCTTCCTATTGTTTTTTGAAGTTTATATACAAAAAAATCTAATTTAATGTTACTGTTCTTAAAATATTTTATTTTGATTGTTTATTACTTCTCCTATAGATTTATTTCCTTGTTTGTTTTTCTCACTGGGCTATTTTTCCCTGTTGGAGCCCTTGGACTTATAGCATCTAGCTTTTCCAGCTAGGGTTATAGCTTAGCTTGTAATAACAATAATAATAATAAACAACTACCAGCACTGTGTGAGAAAAGCCTCTGTGAGAGGAAATGTTGGACAACCTCCAGGCGTGAAGTCAAAAGGAAGCGAATGGTTTGTGGAAGATCTCTAGGTATGGCTGCCTAAGCAGGCTGTGGGGGGAGGCAACTCCCTCGTTACCTTGGACGTCTATGTTATCGCATGGATGTTGGAAGGTATCTTGTAGAGGTGGCAGAGGATCTGGTACTGGTGAACAGTACACTCGAAGTTTCCTGTTGAGAGACGTTAGGAACGGTGAACACCTCGAAGTCAGGACTTTGCTGGCTATCCGAGAATATAAAGACCATTCAGAGCCAACTATCTGAGTCTTCCTGCTCAGCTTGTCCACGAGAATGTTATTTTTGCCTGGAATGAACTGGGCTGACGGGGGTCAATTTGTGTTCCGTCCATTGCACCATTTCTAAGGATAGTTGGCAGAGCGGTCATGAAAAAGTACCTCCTTGTTTGTTTAGATACACTACTACCATTGTGTTGTTGCTTATCAACACTACGTAGTGACCTGAAACTGTTGGAAGTGTCTGAAAGCCAGAAAGGCTGCCCTCATTTCCAGGAGGTGTTGTTGCTCATCAACACTACGTAGTGACCTAAAACTGTTGGAAGTGTCTGAAAGCCAGAAAGGCTGCCGTCATTTCCAGGAGGTGTTGTTGCTCATCAACACTACATAGTGACCTGAAACTGTTGGAAGTGTCTGAAAGCCAGAAAGGCTGCCGTCATTTCCAGGAGGTGTTGTTGCTCATCAACACTACGTAGTGACCTGAAACTGTTGGAAGTGTCTGAAAGCCAGAAAGGCTGCCCTCATTTCCAGGAGGTGTTGTTGCTCATCAACACTACGTAGTGACCTGAAACTGTTGGAAGTGTCTGAAAGACAGAAAAGCTGCCCTCATTTCCAGGAGGTCTATGTGGCACTGCCAATCAGAATTGGACTTTAACCAGGATGCCATATGTTGCAACAGGTGACCCAATCACCCTTCTTCTAACATATCTGTGAAGAGCATCAAATCTGGGGGAGGAGAGAGATCTGCTCCCTTAAGGAGGTTGGTATCCCCTACCCACTAACTCAAGTCGATCTTTTGCTCTAACCCTACCGGTACCCACAAGTTCAGAGGAACCCTATCCTGAGACCAAAAGGTCTTCAATTGCCATTGGAGAGACCTAATACGAGGATGCACTTGGGCACCAGACGCTCCAGGCCTAACAGGCGCAGCCACAGGTGTGCCAAGGAGTCTTGCAAAAGGAAGGGACATGCCAATTCCTCGAGTCTCTCTATTCTGCTTTGGGAGGAAAAACATCACAAATTCGTAGATAATTTGTATTTTTCCTAACTATACAAACATTAGCTATTTAATAGGGGTATTACTTTTGGCATAGCTGAAAAGACGAGCCATTAAAATTTAGCGAGGGTTAACTACCCATACCGCTATATAGCAGGGGAAGCTCGCTACTTCCCCCCCCCCCCCCCCACCTCACAAACCTGTGATTGAGCTCACTTTGCTTGGAGGTAGGACTTCAAGGAGGATAAGGCTGGCAGGCAAGTTTGTTTAAATAGCTAAGGTTTGTATAGTTAGGAAAAATACAAATTATCTACGAATTTGTCATTTGTTCCGTAACTGGAATACAAACCACGCTATTTAATAGGGGTGATTCACCCATTAGGTAGGGTGGACGTCACTGCCAATCTGGCTTTTGGCTTTACCCGGGGGCTCCTTATCTGAGTATGTCAGTACTCAAAAATAAGGAGTCCCTGCACCTCGCTAAAACCTTGCTACACAAGGTCCACGGCCTACGCAAGCTGTGTGTTGAGGTATATAGAAGTGTGACCGTCCAGGTAAAGTTATTCTGAGATCTTTAGAAGGAAAATCTGTGTAACCAGGACTTTCCCAATACCACCTCGAAAGGGTATGGGGACACAACAGTATCAATCTTAATACCAAGTACACAAGGGAGCATGGTTTACTTGCAGTGGTTTGAGGTCAGCTGTGCAGAGAACCCAGGATGCTGCTTTCCCCAAGAGAAGGGAGGATGAAGAAAAGAATAAGAGCTGGTCAAACCTTTTCATTCACGCAAACTAATACCGGGTAACAATGCCCTCAACCTTCTGCTACTTGTCCAATTAGGAGCTTGAGGTCTTAAACCAGATGTTGTGCAGTCACCACAGGACCGATAGAGAACGTATTGAGTATCCTGTGGATCACGTCTTGCAGGTAGTGGGATGTGAATGTGGTCTGATGATTCCACACCCCAGCTTGAAGAGCCTGTGTCACTGAGAAGTTTCTCTTGAATACCAAGGACGTAGCTACGCCCCTGAAATCATGAGCTCTGGGGCGACGTGAAGGAGGAGGGTCTGGATTCAATGCATGGTCAATGACCTTGTGAATCCATGCTGAGATGGTGTTCTTGGTGACCTCCTCTTGGTCCTTCCTGTGCTGACAAATAGTGCAGGCACACGGGGACATGCTGCGACTGTTCTCTTAAGATACACCCCCAAATTCCTCACTGGGCATAGTAAGAGATGGTTTGGGTCATCTGTTACAGAACGGAGACTAGAAATCCGGAAGGAGTCGAATCGTGGATCCGCTACTCCCAGATTCCGAGTCTTAGCAATAAACTCAGGGACGAAGCTGAACGTTACCTCTCCCCATCCTCTTGAATGGCCAATGTCGTATGAGAGACCATGAAGTTCACCGACTTGTTTGGCCAAATCCAAAGCTAGCAGGAACACCGTCTTCAAAGTCAGGTGGTGATCAGTTTCCTGGCGTAATGGTTCATAGGGAGGTCTCTTAAGAGACCTGAGAACTCGAACCACGTTCAATGGGGGAGGTCTCACTTCTGACTGAGGACAGGTAAGTTCATAACTCCTTATGAGTAAGGAAAGTTCTAGCGATCAAGAAATGTTGAGTGATAGCCTTTTACTGCTGAGACTGACAGGCGCATTTCTTCACGTAAATACCCGAGGAACTCCGCTATTGCTGGAATAGTGGCATCGAGAGGAGAGATACCCCTTCCACGACACCAACCACAGAAGACTTTCCACTTTGCCTGGTAGACTGCTGCTGATGACTTTTGCAGGTATACAGACATCCTAGTAGCAACTTGTTGCAAAAATCCTTTCTGAGAGAGGAGATGCTGGATAGTCTCCAGGCGTGAAGTCGTAGTGAAGCTACGGCTTTGTGGAATGTGTTGGCATGTGGTTGTTTGAGTAGATTGTGTCGTGGCGGGAGTTCTCTTGGGGGCTCCGGTAGGAGCTGCAGAAAGTCTGGAAACCATTCTACGTGATGCCATAGCGGAGCTATAAGGGTCATTGAAAGATTGACCAATGTTCTGGCCTTGTTGAGTACCCTCCTCATCAGACAGAACAGGGGAAAGGCGTAAACGTCGATGTTGTCCCACCGTAGTTGGAATGCATCTTTCCAGAGAGCCTTCGGGTCTGGGACTGGGGAACAATACAGCAGGAGCCTGAAGTTCAGGGCTGTTGCGAAGAGGTCCACAGTCAGAGAACCCACAAAGTCAGGACTTTGTAGGCTACTAGATGGTCCAAAAACCGCTCGGTACTCACTATCTGAGATGCTCTGCACAGGTTGTTGGCGAGCACCTTCCTTTTGCCCAGAATGAAGCGTGCCGATAGTGGTATCGAGTGGATTTCGACCCATCTCAGTATCTCTACTGCTAGATGGGATAGATGCTGCTAAAAAGTACCTCCTTGCTAGTTGATGTAAGTCACTACTGTGGTGTTGTCGCTCATCACCACCACTGAGTGGACCGCCAGGAACTGTTGGAACTGTTGAAGGGCCAGAAAGACGGCCTTCATCTTTAAGAGATTTATGTGGAGGTACTCTTCTGACTCTGACCAGAGGCCTGAGGTTGTGTGGTGCAGCACGTGGGCCCCCCCCACCCTTTTTTTGAAGTGTCTGAGAACTGCAACAAATCCGGGGGGGGAGGACGAGAAGATCCACTCCTTTTCGTAGGTTCTTGTCTGCCACCCATCACTGGAGGTCCGTCAGTTCCGCTGATCCCATGGGGATCCAGATATCCGGGAAATCGCAAGTCTGATTCCACCAGAACTTGAGTCGCCCCTGGAGGGATCTCATCCTGGGGCGACCATTGGAAACTAGACGGGCCAGTGATGAAACGTGACCGAGGAGACGTAAACATGTTTGGGATGGAAGTTCTTCTCGTCTGAGAAAAGGTCTTGCGACATTTCTCAGCCTTGTTATCCTGTTGTCTGATGGGAAGGCTTTGTGGAGATTGGTGTCTATAATCATGTCTAGGTATACTAGTCTCTGTGTAGGAAGCAGGGATAACTTCTCGAGATTTACCATGATCCCCAGAAGTTTGTCTTGGTGTTATAGAAGGGTTGACACCGAGACTGCTAGGATTAGCCAGTCATGCCAATAACGGCGGAGACGGATGCCAATCCTGTGTGCCCAAGATGATACTAGGGCAAAAACTGGTGAAAACTTGAGGTGCTGTGGAAAGACCTTAGCACAGCACCTTGAACTGGTACTTTTTGTTGTCTAGGCTGAATCGTAAGTACTTCTTTGAAGACGGATGGACTGGGATCTGGAAGTATGCGTCCTTTAGGTCCAGTGTACACATGAAGTCCTGAGGTCTTACCGCTAGTCTGACTGTGTCTGCAGTCTCCATGCTGAACAGAGTTTGTTTGACAAACTTGTTCAGGGCTGAGAGGTCGATGACTGGTCTCCAGCCTCCAGACGTCTTTCTTACAAGAAAGAGTCGACTGAAGAAGCCTGGGAACCCGTTGAGGACCTCTTGGAGAGCGGCCTTCTTCAACAGGGTCTGGACTTATGCCCAAAGGGCCTGACCCCTTGCCGATCCCATGGCAAGGGAGTTTATTGACACTGGATTCCTGGTCAGGGGAAGGATAGATATTATGAACGGGACACGATATCCTAGACGAATCACGGAGACTGTCTAGGCATTGGCTCAGAGTTGCTTCAATCTGTCTGAGCAACTTTGTAGTCATCCCCCCACTGGTGGAAACACAGGGGGAGTGCCTATCCTAGCGTTTGCTACCTCGGCTGCTCCCTCTAGGATTCTTTCCTCCCCTGGAGGACTTTTTGCCTTTCTTTTCCTTGACAGGAAAGGGCTTATTAGACACTACTGTCTTCGCTGCTGATTTCGTCATCGTGGTCTTAGTTGGACAGGACTGCTGAAGTGCTGGAGGTTTATAGGGCTTGGATGTCAAAGCCCTATGGAGGAGGGAGTCTTGATGAGACTTCCTTCACCTCTCAGAAGCAAGTTCCACGTCTTTAGGCTCAAACAGGTGTGCTCCCTCTAGAGAGGAATGTCTGAGCCTATTTATCTCGACGCTGGAGACCTATTGGCGGAACCCCTCAGACATTGCATCTCGACGTTTCAAGATGGTGTTTGCCCACAAGTTTGAAACTTGGTGGCCAAGAAACTCGATCGTGCGAGTGTCTGAGAGGAGAAAGGTCTCCATTGCCTTCCTGGTACGCTCCTTGGAGAAATCCTTGGATCGTACCAGGATTCCCAAGGTCCATAACCAGATGTCCAGCCACGAAGTAGCTTGCATCGCATACTTAAGTGACCTCCTGGTTAAGGACATCGGCCGCCGAGAACGAGACCTGCCAGCTGGAGTCTCTCTCAAGAGGGATTCCCCTGGTTAGCTCTTCCAGAGTGGTGAATTGGAAGAGCTGAACTGGGCTCCTCAAGGATCTCAAAGTACAGTACCTCCTCTGTTGTACACGAGGATGTGGGAGGAGCTTGTTCGTAGAGCCGGCACGGTTGGGGGAGAGAAAGTCGGAGAGCTTTTGGGCGATCTTATCCTTGGTACTCTTCAACCCCTCAGACCAGGGCAGGGCTTCACTGGTTTTTGAGGGTTTCTGAGTGCCGAAGACGCGGTCTAAGACCATGTCTTTGCCCTCTCAAAGGGGCATCTCTAGGTTGGAAATTCCATTGAGAACCCTCATCAGAGTCAAAACCTTCCAGAATGCATGTTTTGACTCATGTTGCTCTCCTCCTGTCATTGGACTTGCAGCGAAGCCTCCATCTTCTATCCCAAAGAGCTCTTCTTGGGGTGAGTCGAGGACATTCCTCGAGTGGCTGGCTGTCTCCATTCTTGTAGTCCTGGCAGAGGACTTTGGCAGAGTCTTGGAGTCTTTGGACTCCTTCCGAGGAAGGAGGTAAGACTCCAACATCGAAGAGCTGTGTGTTGTGTCCCTCCTGATCTCTGACTGAGGGGAACTCTCCGCGTGAAGGGAGGTTTCCTCCAACGGTGGAATGGAGGAGTGCCTCTCCTCACACGATTCCCTTGGTGAAGGAGGGGGCTGAGTACCCTCTTCGTCAGACAGGAAGGGAGAGTATTCCTGGGGAGATACTGGAGGGACTAGCTTTGATGGTCTGCTCGGAGTCAGCTTCACCCTCGGGAAGTGACCGCGTCGGAAACTCCTCTTTTCCTCTTCAAAGGGGGTAAAGGAAGCTATGGTTCTGTGTCGCGAGTCGAGAGCTATAGGCTACTCTGACAAGCGGACGGACAGGGCAGGCTTGAATGCCTGTGTTACAGCTCTGACTACGGCTCTGAACCAAGGCTGCTGACTGACTGATGCACTGTCAGACAGATCCCCTGAAGGGAAAAGGACCGAAGGTTCCCTACGAGGAGTCACCGTAATAGGTGGGTCCACCTTAGAAGGCAGTTTAGGGATCCTGAACCCCTCTGCTGGTGCCTGTTTCCCTTCTCCCGCAGGGCGCGCTGAAATGCGTTTGCGGGGAGGGGAATGAATCGACGGTGACCTTGCCGGGTGTAGTTCCTGTGCCCGTGCCTGTTGGCGCACGGAAGAGTATTAGAGTATTGGCGCGCAGATAAGCGCTGGATTGCGCGTGTTGGTTACACGCGCGTAGGTGTGTGCTGGCATGCAGGAGAATATTGGCGCGCAGGAACTTGTTGATGCGTCGGGGTACCATGCGCTCGCGCGCAAGAGAGCGCTAATGCGCATGTGAGTGTTGGCGCACGGGAGCGCGCTAGCGCACAGGGGAGCGCTGGCGCGTAGGAGATCTTGGGCACGTAGGAGATTGCCAACGCACAGGAGATTGTGAGCGTGCAGGAGAGTGCAAGCACACAGGAAGGCGCTGACGCGTGGGCGACCTTGGGCGTGTGAGCGCAGGCGACCGTGGGCGACCTTGGGCGTGTGAGCGCAGGCGACCGTGGGCACAGGGCACGCAGGAGAGCCTTGGCGCATAGGCGCATGATGTTACTGCCGTCAATGAGGGCGAGCAGGTGAAGGGGAGCGCTGAAGCGCTGTAGAGCGCTGTAGAGCGCTGACATGCAGTTGGTCGATAACGAGCTGCTGGTGAGCGCTGATGTCCTGTAGGTTGGCGAGCTGCAGGGCGATGGCGCGGTGCTACACACTTAGGTAGACCCTCAAGAGCCTTAACCGGGGACAGGAACGGTGATGGAAGGTCGGCAGGTCTGAAGGGTGGATGGTCAGGAACTGGGATGTGCCCTTGTAAGGGCGAGCATCCACCGAAGGGGATCACGAACTATCCGCAGAGAGGTCCAGGACCGAAGGCACAGGACTAGTAGCAGGTGCAGTGACGGTCGATGGTTAAAGGTCAGATGACTGCAGCAGAGGCTCCTCTGAAGGAGACGGCTGCGACGACGAAGCAGACGAACCAAAGAGGCACCTCTTCAACGATGGCGAAGTGAAGGGCGAGCTTTCCGACGAAGGCGCCCTCTAGGGGCCGTTGGATCAGCAAGCTGACCGTGCGCCGCAGCAGTCCTCTGAAGAGGAGTCTCTATGAGTGAGCTCCCTTGAGGGGGAGAAGCACCCGCAGGAGTTCAGGAACGGGGGAAACTAAGTCGTCAGCAACCGCTGGAGAGTCTGGAGGGGCAGAGGAGTCGGATGACTTCAAGTGTGACACCTCTGACACTACAATGTCGACGATGGCCAGAGGATCTACCTCTGACAGCAACGACGATTGCTGAACAGAAGCACCCATCCGGATGAACTGCAGCAAAGCTTCCTTGGAGGGCAGACCCTTGAACCCCAAGGAAGACCAAATCTGCAACAAAAAGGTTAGTGACAAGGCCTCACCCGGGGGCAGAGGTGAGGCCGCTTCGCTAGGGGAAGCAACACCATCTCTCGAAGACCGGGGTTGGCCAACATTAACTTGGTCTACGCTACTACTCGACGGTCTCTCGTAAGAGGCCAAACGAGTAGGGGCTTTGGAGGAGGGTCGGGAGACGGAAGAAGAGGCCTTGAGTTTTCCCCCCTTCGAAGGAAGCTTTGAAGGAGAAATATCCCGCTTAGACTTCTTCTTCTGCCGTCGCCCAAACCTCTCCCACTGGGAGGAAGACCACTCCCTACACTCATTACACTTATTTACACTATCACACCGTTGACCTCTGCATATAGGACAAAGGGTGTGAGGATCTGTATCTACCGCCGACATAAATGTTCCACAAGGGCGGCCGGAGAGTCCATGGGAGGTGCGCACGGTAGCAGAAGTCAACTTCTTAAACACACACTAGAGAAAGGAAAAAGCAAAAAAACATTAATGGCTGCCAAATAAGGCGAAGATGAAGAGCAGCAATGTCCGTTCACCATCCGAGCCGAAAGCAAAGTGAGCTCAATCACAGGTGTGTGAGGGGGGCCGGTAGCAAGCTACCTTCCCCTACTCCCCCTAACTAGCAGTATGGGAAGTTAAACCTCACTAAATTTTAATGGCTTGTCATTTCAGCTACGGCGAAAGTAATACACCTATTAAATAGCATGGTTTGTATTCCAATTACGGAACAACTGCCTTTTTGTGTTTCTACTGTACAGTACGGGTCGTCTGTGAACAAGGTTGGCTCGTCTGTGAACACCTGCTGCCAATGTTTGCAAACATCAGAACTAGCCTGCACTGACCCAAAGAGGAGTGCATGCAAGGCAAGAACATAGAGTATCTAGCACTCGCGAGACTGATTGTGCTTGAGTGACATGGCGAAAGGGGGCTGTGACTGCTAGGAGTCAGCTGCCGCAATCATCAGGGTATTCTGAAGAGCTAGAGCGAGGCAGTGACGAGTCACATACCCGCTTACACTGGGGAGAAGGGTGACCAACCTCGTGGGGTGGAGGAACGCAGGGTTTCTCCTCCTGAGTGTGCCTAGCGAACTCAGCGGGCTGAACAATTTTGTGGCTGGATCTCCAAGGAGAATTGCCTGCAGCTCCTCCGATGGGAGAGGAGCTGCAGAAGAAGTGTTAGTTTGGGGCTGGACGGAACTCCGTTCCAGAAGCTCAGGGGGAAGGCAGCTGTGCACTACTGCAGTGTTCCAAGCTTCAGCACCTCCAAAAGCCATTCCTCAGTATAGGGGACCCGAAAACACCAAGGAAAGCCACAAATGATACAAGGCGTCAAGAGAGCTTGACTCCCCATGAGTGGGGAGCCCCCCGTTTTACTAAGGGACACAGCGAGGTCCTCCAAACCCAAAGGTTGTCCGGGGAGGTTAAATAGACATGTCTTTTGCTCAATCACCCGCCAGAGGAGGCTGAACGAGTCAGTTAGGATACGAGGCGCCAGAGAAAAATGTTGGGACTTCTTCGACCTCAAGGAAGACCCCAAGGGAGAAGAATCCCTTTTAGACTTCTTCTTCCATCGCCTACTGCACCATTATCACTGGAAGGATGGCCACTCCTACCACTCGTTACAAGGAGAAGCCTGCATGCAGGAGTGTCTTCTGCACACACAGCACAGGCGGTGAGGATTCATCTCCGCAACGACAGAGAAGGATGCCTGAAAACTTTAAATCAATCAATCAATCAACAGACATAGAGTGCCGCAAGGGTGGTCCACAATGCCAGGACAAACCCGCATTGTCGTAATCCTCAACAACCAGATACACCTGTAATTAGGAAGGAGTAGACAGTTAATTTACGGCCAGGTAAGATTTATTATTAAGGTTAACAGGAGAGGAAGACAGCATGTCTTCATTCTACCGAGCCTAAATAAAAAACTGATGTAATACGTTCGGTGATTGTGTGAGCAGGGTGGTTGGTCTAATCCCCACTAACTAGCGGAGGGTCATTACCACCTTACGTGAGAGTTTATGAATAGATTCTAGCTGTGCCTAAAACATATACTGTACTGTATTCATAATAAGGAGCAAATGATTTGTGTTTGTGTCCGAACAAACTAAATTTCAAGGTTCAATTTTAGTTCCCAAGCATAGGGACAATCACCTTCACTGGGATGCTTTGGATAATTTCAAAGAGGCATCAACTAAAAGTATAATTTGTTGAGAAATTAGTCCAAACTTACATGGACCTCATCAGATTTACTTTCCTATTATTATTATAATTATCATTATTAGTAGTAGTATTATTATAATTTCAATTATTATCATTTTATTAATTTCAATTGTTATTCTCATAACTCTAATGATTTTGATTATTATTACTTGAAGTATTTTATTATTGTAATTATCATTTTAATTATTATCAATATTACAGTATTATCATTTTAAATGCTAACTGACCACAAAAAATAATCTAAATACATACTGTAAAGGGAAAAGTATACTTATAAATCCATACTTACAAATCCTCCGTTCCTTGCCACAATATCTTGCCACTATCTGCATCTCGAAGGTTCATCCAGTTGCTACATTACAAGTTAAGGATAAAATTGGAAATATGCTAGAAGGTTGATAACATATTTCAAAGAATTTTAGCTTCTTTCAAAATTCCTTTCTAACCATTTTCACTAAGCAACCAATACCATCCGGGTTGGCAGAAATTATATTTCACTAGGAAGCAGCCTTTTAAAAGCTCAAGATAGAGACAACTGGCAAAATCTAATAAAGGCCTTTTGCGATAATACACGTAGGAGATGATGATGGGAAGCAGCCACTCTCACATATACTGTATATAAATTATTCCTTTTCGACTGCTTTTATTTTTTTTTAATACAGAAATTTTCACAGTCTTGACTCATTCTAGTTTAGCCAATATTGCTGCCTTTATGTCACCCATTGTTGCATTATTTCCATATAGGAAATCAAAATTACTTTAACCTGTACTATATAAGATTATATTTGGCATTCAAAGATATTCCTAAGATCCTACACATCTACATCTTTTTGTTCTGCCACCTTGCAGCATTAAAACTTCACACTGTTTGCTGTGTCTGTTTTTACTGCTGAACAATCCAATTTTATAGAAGAAAAGAACCCATTCAAAATATATAAAATCTTTCTTCCCAAAGGAAAAATACACACACACTTTCACAGCATTGATTATTTGAAATTATGTCTTTTTATGATAAACTACGTAATGCCAATGTAAGGATGAGGCATACATGCTACTGTACATTGGTTGGATTTACCTAACAGAAAAATATTTTCAAACTTATTAAATCTTACCTCATTCCTTCAATAATTTGGGTATTGTCCTTGGTACAATTTGCATTCATGATGTACTGTAAATGAACATCAGATTTTCATAATGCAGTTTCATAAAATCAGGAAACTTTCACAATCATATATTTTAGGCATAGGACTAGAGAAATAATAGAAGAGGTGCCACTCCTGAGTCTAACTTCCATTTTTTTCTTTGGTCATACACAATCATAAAGACTAACAGTACATGAATGTTGCAATGATCCATCTAAACAAAATTTTCTCGGGAAACAATAAATAATTTTCCAATAAAATTCTGCTATTTTATACTATTTGATACCCACAGTGAAGTATCTTCTATAATGTGTCTATAATTCTGCACAGTATATACGGCAATAAAGGTTCTTTATAGCATTTCTCTAACTCTTACCTCCATCATTTCTTCCACTGACTTGTCTGTGATCTTTTCACAAGGCTGTCCATATTCTTTCAAACTGTACCTCTCATTCAAGAACAAATCCTTGAAATTCTTAAAATGTCATTCAAATGGTTATTCTAAACTCTGCTTTACAACTGTGATGATAGTGTTAGATAACTAAGTACTGTAACATCACAAATTTAATGGGAGTATAATTTTCACTGTGAAAAATACTTACTATATGTTGTTAGTTACTGATGGGTGGTTTAGGGGCAACCCCCACCAGCACCTTGAGTACCCACTTTAACCTTCATCTGGGACTTGTGGGGTGGATAAGGTAGGAATTAAAAACTAAAAGACTCAGGTTTGTATAGTTAGGAAAAATGTTATTTTTATTAATAAAATAAATTTTTGAATATACTTACCCGGTGATTATATAAGCTGCAACTCTGTTGCTCGACAGAAAACTCTACGTTCAAAATACGCCAGCGATCGCTACGCAGGTAGGGGGTGTACATCAACAGCGCCATCTGTCGAGCAGGTACTCAGTACTCAATGTAAACACAGAACCAATTTTCTCCTCGGTCCACTGGGTCTCTATTGGGGAGGAATGGAGGGTCCTTTAATATATAATCACCGGGTAAGTATATTCAAAAATTTATTTTATTAATAAAAATAACATTTTTCAATATTAAACTTAGCCGGTGATTATATAAGCTGATTCACACCCAGGGGGGTGGGTAGAGACCAGCATTACTTGTTTACATTATTATGAGCTAAGTATTTTGTATTTCATTTTAGCAGTTATTCAAAATAACAAACATAAAATAAATAAGTACCTGGTAAGGAAGTCGACTTGAACAATTACTCTGCCTTTTTAAGTACGTCTTCCTTACGGAGCCTCGCGATCCTCTTAGGATGCTGAGCGACCCCTAGGATCTGAAGTATCAAGGGTTGCAACCCATACAACAGTACCTCATCAAAACCTCTAATCTAGGCGCTTCTCAAGAAATGACTTTGACCACCCGCCAAATCAAGTAGGATGCGAAAGGCTTCTTAGCCTTCCGGACAACCCAAAAAACAATAATAAAACATTTCAAGAGAAAGATTAAAAAGGTTATGGAATTAGGGAATTGTAGTGGTTGAGCCCTCACCCACTACTGCACTCGTTGCTACGAATGGTCCCAGAGTGTAGCAGTTCTCGTAAAGAGACTGGACATTCTTAAGATAAAAAGACGCGAATACTGACTTGCTTTTCCAATAGGTTGCGTCGATTATACTTTGCAGAGATCTATTTTGTTTAAAGGCCACGGAAGTTGCGACAGCTCTAACATCGTGTGTCCTTACCTTCAGCAAAGCTTGGTCTTCCTCATTCAGATGGGAATGAGCTTCTCGTATTAACAGTCTGATAAAATAGGATAAAGCATTCTTTGACATAGGCAAAGATGGTTTCTTAATTGAACACCATAAAGCTTCAGACGGGCCTCGTAAAGGTTTAGTTCGTTTTAAATAGAACTTAAGAGCTCTTACAGGACATAAGACTCTTTCTAGTTCATTTCCAACCATACGATAAGTTTGGAATATCGAACGATATTGGCCAAGGCCGAGAAGGCACCTCGTTTTTGGCTAGAAAACCAAGTTGTAGAACATGTAGCCGTTTCGGATGAGAATCCGATGTTCTTGCTGAAGGCATGAATCTCACTGACTCTTTTAGCTGTGGCTAAGCATACCAGGAAAAGAGTCTTTAAGGTGAGATCTTTCAGGGAGGCTGATTGTAGCGGTTCGAACCTGTCTGACATAAGGAATCTTAGTACCACGTCTAAATTCCAACCAGGTGTAACCAAACGACGCTCCTTCGTGGTCTCAAAAGACTTAAGGAGGTCCTGTAGATCTTTATTGTTGGAAAGATCTAAGCCTCTGTGACGGAAGACTGATGCCAACATGCTTCTGTAACCCTTGATAGTGGGAGCTGAAAGAGATCGTTCTTTCCTCAGATATAAGAGGAAGTCAGCTATTTGAGTTACAGAGGTACTGGTCGAGGATACGGATACTGACTTGCACCAGTTCGGAAGATTTCCCACTTCGATTGGTAGACTCTAAGGGTGGATGTTCTCCTTGCTCTAGCAATCGCTCTGGCTGCCTCCTTCGAAAAGCCTCTAGCTCTCGAGAGTCTTTCGATAGTCTGAAGGCAGTCAGACGAAGAGCGTGGAGGCCTTGGAGTACCTTCTTTACGCGTGGCTGACGTAGAAGGTCCACCCTTAGGGGAAGTGTTCTGGGAACGTCTACTAGCCATCGAAGTACCTCGGTGAACCATTCTCTCGCGGGCCAGAGGGAAGCAACTAGAGTCAACCTTGTCCCTTCGTGAGAGGCGAACTTCTGCAGTACCTTGTTGACAATCTTGAACGGAGGGAATGCATATAGATCTAGATGTGACCAATCTAGTAGAAAGGCATCTATATGAACTGCTGCTGGGTCCGGGATTGGTGAGCAAAATATTGGGAGCCTCTTGGTCATCGAGGTTGCGAAGAGATCTATGGTTGGCTGGCCCCAGGTGGCCCAAAGTCTCTTGCATACATCCTTGTGGAGGGTCCATTCTGTTGGAATTATTTGTCCCTTCCGACTGAGACAATCTGCCATGACATTCAAGTTGCCTTGGATGAACCTCGTTACTAGTGATATGTCTAGACCTTTTGACCAGGTGAGGAGGTCCCTTGCGATCTCGTACAATGTCAGAGAGTAGGTCCCTCCTTGCTTGGAGATGTACGCCAAAGCCGTGGTGTTGTCCGAGTTCACCTCCACCACTTTGCCTTGAAGGAGAGACCTGAAGCTTTTCCAGGTCAGATGTACTGCCAGTAGCTCCTTGCAGTTGAAATGCATTGTCCTTTGACTCGAGTTCCATAATCCCGAGCATTTCCGACCGTCTAATGTCGCACCCCAGCCTATGTCCGATGCGTCCGAGAAGAGAACGTGGTTGGGAGTCTGAACAGTCAGGGGAAGACCCTCTCTAAGGTTGATATAGTCCTTTCACCAAGTCAGACAAGACTTTATCTTTCCGGAAACCGGGATCGAGACCGCTTCTAGCGTCTTGTCCTTTTTCCAGTGAAAAGCTAGATGGTATAGAAGAGGACGGAGGTGTAGTCTTCCTAGTGACACAAATTGATCCACGGATGACAGTGTCCCTACCAGACTCATCCACAGCCTGACTGGGCAGCGTTCCTTCTTCAGCATCTTCTGGAAGGATAGCAGGGCTGGGGGCTGATCGTCTTGTTCAGCAACGTCCTCATCAGAGGGTTCCTCATCCGAAACTGATGAGGAAACGGCAACGGAGTGGGCAACGTCTGACTCGCAGTCTGTGAACTGTCAACAACCATGGGTGCGCGAGGAAGTACAGCGTCAACCCGAAACTGTCTAGACTGTCTGGGTTGTGCAGTCAACACCCTACCAGGTTGCTGAGGTTGACGCACTGCGTCACAACAAGTCACCTCTGCTGGTTGTTGAACGTCCTGAACGTCAACAACCACCTCCGAGCGTCGCTTAACGTCAACGTGCGACTGGCAACCCACACTGGGTCGCATCGGTGGAGGAACCACCTCAACTGGCAGACGCGAGTAGGTTACCTCAGCGTCAACAGGGCGCACAACCGACCGGTTGGAAGGTTGTTGGCCAGAAGGAGGAACCACCTCAACTGGCAGACGCGAGTAGGTTACCTCAGCGTCAACAGGGCACACAACCAACCGGTTGGAAGGTTGTTGGCCAGAAGGTTCTTCACCGCATTTAAGTCCTCTATCAAGGACGCAAGCTTGGACTGCATGTCTTGCAGCAAAGCCCATTTAGGGTCTACGGGAGCAGGTGTGGCAACAGACGGGGTTAGCGACTGAGGCGGAACCATTTACCATCCCTGAAAGCCTTGTTATGTGTGACATAATAGTACAGCAAAACTTCAAAGGCTCGACAAAAGTTGAGAAGTTGACCTGTAAACAACTTGGAGCGTCTCCTGGCTAGGCGCCAGGGCGAGTCTACCAGAATTGAGAAGTCTATCTGGGCAGAGGCATGAACTCCCAAGCCGAGAACTTCTCTCGTGTCCTATCAGACTCTCGCTCTATAAGCCAGTTTAAAAGAAGGGAAATCAAAGGCTGTATCCCTAAAACTCCTCCTGGTGCAAAAACCAGTCGCCTAGCCAACGTAACGCTCTCTAGGAGAGCGAGAGAGCACTAGCTTAAAAACAGCGGCTTCGAAGTAGCTAGGCCTAGTGTAAGTCTGACGTTTAGGCGAACGAGGAGCAGCAGTTACAAGATCCGGACGAAGATCCTTTAAAAATCATCATGATTTAATTAAAGTCCATAGGAGGCTAAGCAGCTTAAGGCTCCTCTCCAAATGACAGAGTCCTCAAGGGAATATCAGTAGGAGGGAGAACAGCAACTTCCTCATCTACAGGAACCTTGTCCGATAAAAGCTAGGTTACCTCAGTGAGTCTCTCACTGGTGCATTAGTAGCAGACCAGAAGGCAACGTCATGTAACTGCTTGACAGTCTGTGAACTGTCAACAACTGAACTGTCAACCACAACAGGTGCGTGAGGACATACAGTGTCCACTCGAGACTGCTTTGACTGTCTAGACTGAGCAGTCAAAACAACTCTAGAATGCGGAGGTTGACGCACCGCGTCAAAACAAAACAACTTAGACTGTTGTTGTACCTCTCGAACGTCAACGGAAGGTTCCGTGCGTTACTGAACGTCAACATGCGGCTGGCAGGGTACACTGGAACGCATGGGTGGCGGGACTCTCTCAGCTGGAGTGCGGCAGAAGGTCGCCTCAGCGTCCACAGGACGCACAACCGTGGTTGGTTGTAGGCTAGAGGTTGGTGCAGTGTCAACCTTCTCCGCACGAAAGTCCCGCATCAATGACGTTAACTGAGACTGCATGGTCTGCAGCAAAGACCACTTAGGGTCTACAGGAGCAGGTGCGGCAACAGACGGTGTGACTGCCTGATGCGGTACCGCTTTGCCTCTCTTAGGAGGTGAGCAGTCGTCGGAAGACTGCAGCGAGTCCGAACTGACCCAGTGGCTACAACTGGGCCGTTGGACTTGCGCGGAAGGGACCGACTTGCGCTTAATAAGCCGCGAGACCTTGGTCCATGGTTTCTTACGAGAAACCTCTTCCGCAGACGAGAAATAAATGGGCTCTCTCGTCTTTGTGTGGGTGGGGCGATCTTGGGTAGATACGCCCGAAACCACGGAGCGAAAAAACGTCTGTTCGTTGATCAAGGCCTCTCGAACCCATAAGTCGTTCGACATTACTTCTCCCCTGGGCTTGGGAGCTTGCAAGAGGTCCCGGACTAGGTGAACGACAGGCACGAACAGACGAACCCTCGGACGCAACACTGTAACACTTTGCGCATATCACTTTATCAATTTTCTGTTTTGCACTTATTTCACTGAAATCGAAACTTTTACTGATTTCTACCTGAAACACGCAATTCTACCCTTCATTAAAAGGTAGTAATTGCGAAATCAGTCGTATAATGCAGCTCATTAATACTAGCAAAAAACAGAAAACATATATAAAGATAAAAAATTCAGTGGCTGGGAAAGAGACTAAACACTAGTTCAAATAAACTACGTTTACAATCTCTCACCGCACATAGCCTGGGGACAAGAATAAAACCCTAGAAACATTTTACCTTCTTCCCCGTACAGCGACTAGGGACGAGAGTAACACGAGAACAACGTTACCCGCTTGAACGGAACGTTTTCTCTCCTCTCTCTCCCTCCGTCTCTATCTCTCTCTCTCTTTTTCTCTTGATTTCGCACCTAAGAGAAGAGCCCAATTATATATCGTCAAAAAAAACATGTTATTTGACTAAAGGAAGAAACTGAAAGGTTTTCCAAATTAAAAGTTCCTTTAATTTAGAATTTAAAACATTTAAGCTAAGAAAGAATGAACAAAACGTCAGAATCGATTTACTCTTACTGCAAAGTGAAACCGTGATACACTCTCTCTCTATCGTAACGATAGAGCGCATGTTGAACGTCCTGAACGTCAACAACTGCGTAGTCTAAAAAAACTAAACGTTAGTTCATCTTTGAAAACAGTACGAAGACTATCAAAGAAATTCTTTCATAAAACATTAAATTTAAAAAGTTTTAAAATCTTTAAAGGCTAAATACGATATAACGGGCTCAACGTTGATTAACTTCGGTTCCAAGTTAGGACCGCCTACTATCAGGAAAAGTCGCATATAAACAAAACGTAAAAATTTATTTTTATATGTTTATAATAAATGGAAAGTTAATCGAAGAGGCCTAATAAAGGCGGAGAGATATAAAATATATAGATCTATAACGTGTTAAGCAAAATTACTAAAAACCTAAACACACTTCCGCTAAGGGAAGGGTCGGCCATTTAAAAGTGAAAGAGAGTCCATACTCTCTTTGTCACCATAAATAAATCTATCCAAAACGAGTTCAAGTTTTGATATGAAGATAAAACACCTGCATAGCGAAAGCTCAAAACTAGAATAGTGTACTTCACCAAATAGTTGTGAAAACAAATCCAGTTAGTAGCAGCGAATTAGTAGGTCTTGCCGGTAGCCCGACAGAGAGAAAATTGGTTCTGTGTTTACATTGAGTACTGAGTACCTGCTCGACAGATGGCGCTGTTGATGTACACCCCCTACCTGCGTAGCGATCGCTGGCGTATTTTGAACGTAGAGTTTTCTGTCGAGCAACAGAGTTGCAGCTTATATAATCACCGGCTAAGTTTAATATTGAAAAATACAAATTCACTTTAAAAATTTGTGATTCGTTCCTTACACGTACAGTACATTGTACAAACCCTCATCCTTTTATAAGAGAATTATCCTAAGGAGGAAGGAAGTCCATATAACCAAGCTGGCTGGTTTAAATTCTTGGGATGTTTGAACACTTTGACTGGAGGAGCTACAAAAGTGATGACTTCTGTCCACCTCCCACCATCTGAGATAAGACTCTCAGGTGATAGGCTTGGTTTCTGTCTAGCTACAGATGGTCATAGAAGATCATCTATCTTAATAATCTTAATAAGGTATGATATCTGACAAGCCTGGTCATATAAGTAATGAGGCTGTCCACATTCATGCCTATCCTTCCCCTCATAAGGAGAATGGGAGAGATACTTCTATATCTACTCATATAGCAAAACTGCTCAGTACGGAAGCTTACCTACATCAACGTCAGATCCAGCGAATTACTGCACGTCTGCTGCATTGTAAAGGGAAAGAAAAAAGAAAATAGGGCCAGACCTCCTTACCTCTCATACTAGACTTATGACACGACCGCCATCTTAAAACGACTGCTTCTTGTCCTATGAAGGAACTAGGCTCACTACACAACCTACTGAGCAGCTACCCAAGGTCCCAGTGAGAACGTATTCAAGGACTTGTTGGTATAATTCTGCAAAAGGTGGGCCAAGAAGGTTGTCTGTTGTTCAACACTCCAGCCTTCAACCCTTGATTACTGACAGATTCTTTCAAAAGGCTGGTGTAGAACCAATCCCTCTGACTTCATGAGCATAAGCTTGAGCTAGTTCTGCCGCATCAACAGCTGAAGGGGGAAAAACTCTCTTAATATTTTCTCGAAGCCAGAAGGATAGGGTATTCTTGAAGATCTTCCTCTAAAGTCTACCTGTACTAACAAAAATTTGTTGAGCTGTGGTCTGATGGGCAGAATCCACTTCAAATGCTGTGAAATTCACATAAGTGCTTCACTGAGAATAGTGCAAAGAGGACGACGGTCTCCAAAACTCTGTTCTATAACTGATGCTTGCCTTAAAGGTTCAAAGGGGGCCTGGTTGAAGGAAAATAGAACTTAAATGACTTCCCACAATAGTTATTTGAGTTTTTAGGAGGACCAAACTGCTGGAAGCACCTCATGAGCCTAGAAACTCTGATGAAGAGGAGAGATCTAACCCCTTCAAGGCTAAATGATAGGCTTTACCGCTGAGACCGAGACGAATTTCTCTTGACGAAGGTAGAGAAGAAAATCTGCTAGCAGCTGCACAGAGGCTCCAACTATATAAGTACCCTTTCTACAGCACCAATTGAAGAGGTTGGGCCATTTTGGCCGATACAAGTCAGCAGAGGTCCTACTGAGATATTCACACATCTCCTTTGTAGTGCATCAAAAATGACAAATTAGGAGATAATTTGTATTTTTCCTAACTATACAAACCTTAGCTATTTAAAGTGGGTATTACTTTCGGCATAGCTGAAAGGACGAGCCATTAAAATTTTAACAAGGGTTTACTACCCCACCGCTAGTTAGCAGGGGGTAGGGAGGGTAGTTAGCTACCCTCCCCCTCACACACCTGTGTGGTATGCTCACTTTTCTTAGAGGTAGGACTTCATGGGGGACAGGGCTGGCGGGCAAGTTTGATTAAATAGCTAAGGTTTGTATAGTTAGGAAAAATACAAATTATCTCCGAATTTGTCATTTGTTCCGTAACTGGAATACAAACCACGCTATTTAAAGTGGGTGACTTAACCCTTAGGAAGGGTGGAATAAGTCCCAGCCATAATGCCTTTTGGCTTTGCCCGGGGACTCATTATCTGAGTGTGTCAGCACTCAACAATAAAGAGTCGCTGCACCTCGCTCGCACCTTGCTATGCAAGGGCTGCGGCCTACATAAGCTGTGCGTGAAGGATTATGTGTGACTCGTCCTAGGAAGTTGACCTGAAGTTCTTTAGATGGAAAACTTTAGGCTAGGACTTTCCCAATACCACCTCGTCAGGGTATGGGGACGTGACAGTATTAACTTAATACTAGGAACACAAGGAAGCATAGTTTACCCGCAGTGGTTTGAGGTCAGCTGT
This sequence comes from Palaemon carinicauda, assembly GCF_036898095.1. Classification (NCBI taxonomy): domain Eukaryota; kingdom Metazoa; phylum Arthropoda; class Malacostraca; order Decapoda; family Palaemonidae; genus Palaemon; species Palaemon carinicauda. The sequence goes on along the minus strand of NC_090737.1, from coordinate 41,419,733 downwards.
GCAGAGAACCCAGGATGCTGCTTTCCCCAAGAGAAGGGAGGATGAAGAAAAGAATATGGGCCAGACATAACTTTTCTTTCATGCAGACTAAAACTGGGTAACAATGCCCTCAACCCTCTGCTACTTGTCCATTAAGGAGCCTGAGGTTTAAACCAGCTGTTGTGCAGCCACCACAGAGCCGATAGAGAACGTATCGAGCATCCTGTGGGTCACGTCTTGCAGGTAAAGGGCTGTGAAGGTCGTCTGACGCTTTCACACTCTTGCTTGTAGAACCTGCGTCACTGAGAAGTTCTTCTTGAAGGTCAGGGGCGTAGCTACGCCCCTGACATCATGCGCTCTAAGGCGACATGACAGAGGAGGGTCAGGATTCAGGGACAGATGGATCGCCCTACGAATCCATGCCGAGATGGTATTCTTGGTGACCCTCCTCTTTGTTCTCCCAGTGCTCACAAACAAAGCTTGCACTTGGGGACAAATGCAGCCGTTATTTGAGATAACCTCGGACTCCTTACTGGACACAGTGGGGGAAGGTCTGGGTCATCTGTTACAGAACGAAGATTCGAAATCCGGAAAGAGTCGAATCGAAGATCCGGCACTCCCGGATTCTGTGTCTTAGCCACAAACTCAGAGATGAATATGAACGTTACCTCCCCTCATCCCCTTGCATGGGCGATGTCAACGACAGACCATGAAGTTCACTGACTCGCTTGGCCGAGGCCAAAGATAGTAGGAACACCGCCTTCCAAGTTAGGTGGCGATCTGAAGCCTGGCGAAATGGTTCATAGAGAGGTCTCTTACGAGGCCTGAGAACTCGAACCATATTTCATGGAGGAAGTCTCACTTCCGACTGAGGGCAGGTAAGATCATATCTTTGTCTGAGTAGGAAAAGTTCCAGCGAGGGAGAAATATCCACTCCTTTGAGCCTGAAGGCTAGACTTAAGGCTGAGCGATAGCCTTTCATTGCCGAGACTGAAAAGCGCATTCTTCCCGCAAATATACGAAGAACTCCGCTATTGCTGGAATAGTGATATCAAGTGGAGAGATACCCCTCACGACTCCAACCACAGGAACTCGCCACTTTGCCTGGTAGACCCCTGCGGATGATCTACGCAGGTGTCCAGACACCCCGTTCGCAACTCGTTGCGACAGTCCTCTCTTAGCGAGGAGATGCTGGATAGTCTCCAGGCTTGAAGTCGAAGCAAAGTTACGGCTTTGTGAAAGATGTTGGCATGTGGCTGTTTGAGTAGGTTGTGCCGTAGAGGGAGTTCTCTCGGAAGTTCCGTTAGGAATAGCGGAAGGTCCGGAAACCATTCCGCGTGATGAGCCACAAAAGGGTCATCGAGAGATTGACCGATATTCTGGTCTTGTTGAGCATCCTCCTCATCAGACAGAACGAGGGAAAAGCTTACACGTCGGTGCTGTCCCACCGTTGTTGGGAGGCATCTTGCCAGAGTGCCTTGGGATCTGGGACTGGGGGGGCAATACAGCGGGAGCTTGAAGGTCAGTGCTGTAGCGAACCGATCCACAGTCGGGTAACCCCCACAAAGTCAGGACTTTGTTAGCTACTGGATGATCCGAGGACCACCCGGTACTCATTATCTGAGAAGCTCTGCTTCAACCGTCGGCGAGTACATTCCCTTTGTCTGGGATGAAGCTAGCCGATAGAGGAATCGAGTGGACTTCGGTCATCTCAGTATCTCTACTGAGAGATGGGATAGCTGCTTGAAAAGGTACATCCTAGCTTTTTGATGTAAGCCACTACTGTGGTGAAGTAGCTCATCACACCACAGAGTAATCCGCCAGGTCCTTGTTGGAACTGTTGAAGGGCCAGGAAGACGGCCTTCATCTCTAGCAGATTTATATGGAGGCATCTTTCCGATTCTGAACACAGGCCTGAGGTCTGCCCACAGAGTTCGCCGCCTTGCTGATCCCATGACAAGGGTATTAAATGACACCGGATCGTCCTCAGGGGAGGTAGAGGTGTTGTGAACAGGACGCGATATCCCTGACTGATTACGGAAATCGCCCAGGAAAAGTACTGATTACGGAAATCGCCCAGGAAAAGTCCCTGAGTTTCCGCAACCTGTCTGCGCAACCTTGTAGGTATCCCGCCACTGGCGGACATGCAGGGGAACTGGCAATCCTAGCGTTTGCAGCCTCGGCTGCTCCTTCTAGGATTCTTCCCTCCCCTGAGGGACTAATTGCCTTTCTTGTCCTTGACCGGAAAGGGCTAGACCCCACTGTCTTAGCTGCCGTTGTTTGGTGGGACGTGGTTGCTGAGGTGCTGGAGGTTTATAGGGCTTGAATGTCAAAGCCCCATATAGGAGGGAGATTTGGTGACTTCCTACACCTCTCAGCCGCCTGCTTCACGTCCTTAGGCTCAAACAAGTTCGTTCTCGTAGCGAAAGAATGTCTGAGCCTGTAGATTTTGGTGCTAGGGGACTCCTGTTACTGTCTTGGAGTCCTTTGACTCCCTCCCGGGAGGGATGCAGGACTCCAACCACGACGGAGGCAGGCTCTTCTCCACCCTTATTCGAGAAGACTTTACCGCGCGAGATGGGGTTTCCCTTAATGGTGTGATTGGGGAACGTCTCACCTCCCGTGACTCTTCTGAGGGCGGGAAAACTTTGTCCGAAGATGAGGGAGGAAAGTCTGAGGGGGGAGAGTGCCGGCCTCGAAGACTTACATGGAGACAGCTACGACCTCGTAGAAGTTACCTCGTCCGAAACTCCTCTTCTCCTTATCGGGGAAGTGGATGTAGCCAAGGATTTGTGGCTCAACTCAGAGAGAACGACTTAAAAGCCTGTGCTACCACTCTGATTAGAGTCCCAAACCAGGCTGCAGGCTGACGGCTGCACTGTTAGACACTCCCTCTGGAGGGGAAATCGCACGGAAAAAGATAAGGAAGGCATGTCCCTGGGCCTTTCTGGAACCTTTCCCCCTACCAGCAAGCGCGCTGTTCTGTGCTTGGGGGGGGGGGGGTGAATGTGGCGATGGCGCCCTTACCGCGCGATGTCCGGCAGCCTCGCGCGATGGGGAATACCCGGGGGTCGCGCGCGAGACTGTCAGAGCACTGATGCGGGCGGGCGAGACTTCATAGTGTGCGCAGGGATCATATTGATGTGCAGGATCAGAATGAAGAGCCCGTGTGGACCAGAATGTTGGAGCGTGCTGTATCGCGTAGGAGTTTGTTGGCGCGCGCGGAAGACCATCGGTGCGCGCGAGCGCGCAAGACTATTGGCGCGCGCGCGAGAGACCATTGGTACCCGCGCGCGAGAGACCATTGGTACCCGCGCGCGAAGATCGTCGGCGCTTGCGCGCGTAAGATCGTCGGAGCACACGAGCGTAGAAGATTGGCGAGCGCGAGCGGGAAACCATGGGTGCCCGCGCGCGGACGATCGTCGGCGCTTACGCGCGTAGGAAGATCGTCAGCGCTTGCGCGTGAAAGAAGATCGTCGGCACTTACGCGCGTAGGAAGATCGTCAGCGCTTGCGCGCGTAAGAAGGTCGTCGGCGCTTACGCGCGTACGAAGGTCGTTGGCGTAAGAAGATCATCAGCGAGCACGCACGCGCGCGCGTTTCTAGTGCGCTAGGATGCAGGGTCAGCTGGCAGGACGATCAGGAACTGGGATGTGTCCTTACAAAAGGGGCGGTCATCCTTCGATGAGGACCGTACGCAGGACTGCTTCAGAGTCCAGAGCCGAAGTCCTGCGTTGCAGTGCAAGGTAGAGCTGGAAGATCGGTAGGTCAGATGGCTCAACACTGGAAGATCTGCTTGATACTCCGAGGAAGGGTCTCTATGAGAGACCTTTCCCGAGAACAGGAGAGGTGCCCTTCGTAGAAGAGACTAGGAGACACTCGCAGGCTGAATCACTGGTGAGCGCCTGTGCGCTATCTCAGGAAACTCCAACGATGTGCGCTGATGCATAGGTGAACGTTGGCGTGCAGTCCCTGGAACAGGATGTCTTTGGATGGCAGTCTCAGGAAAAGCAGGAACAGCAGGCGAGCGCTTGCGCGCAATTGCACGCAAGCGCACAGGGGATACCCGCCGCTTAAGGGACTTGCTCACAATGTGAGAAAGCCCCTTTTCTCCTGAAGGGACCAGTGCCCGTTGGATAACAGGGTGCGAGGGTGCCCAAAGAGTCAGCAGCCAGGAACGGAGACGGCAGGTCAGCAGGTCTAGGAGAAGGCTGGTCTAAACAGGAACAATCCTCCGAAGAGGGGTCTCTATGAGTGGCCTCTCTCGCAAACGAGAGAGGTGAACACTTCGTAAAAGAGACTAGAAGACACTGGTGATGGCGCCCCTTAGGGCCGTTGGATCAGCAAGCTGACCTATAAGGAGCAATCCTCCGAAGAGGAGTCCTTAAGAGTGGCCTCCCTTGCGAACGAGAGAGATCACCAGACTGATCCTGCAGCTGCTCAGCCCCTTGAGCAAAGCTGCAGGATCGACCGCTCAGTCCCAAGAGCATAGCCACCTGAAGTTTCATGCGCCCAGCCTTGCAACCGCTCAGCTCCTTGAGCAAGGTTACAAGTGCGGTCGCTCAGCACCAAGAGCATAACCGGCTGAGGACCAGGAAAACCCATCCAGGAATATTAAGGTATGAGAAGTTCCCCTTCTGCAGAGGGAAGCTCTCACACCTGGGAAGGGAACCTCCCTCAGAAGGGAAGTTACCTACCCCTGGAGGCGAACCTCCTTAGCGTTCTAAGATGGACTGAAGAGCTGACAGTTGTCACGGGAGGACTTCTAAGAGAAGGGATAACGCCCATGATGATGTCCTAGAGAGACGGCAGCGACAGCAGACTCCCCAGGCACAAACAGGACAGCTCTGCTTCGTTGGCACACTTTAGTCAAACGAAGAAAAAAATCGGCATAGATAACTGGGAAAATGTTATTTTTATTAATAAAATAAATTTTTGAATATACTTACCCAGTGATCATATAGCTGCAACTCTGTTGCTCGACAGAAAAACCTACGGTCAAAATACGCCAGCGATCGCTATGCAGGTGGGGGTGTACATCAACAGCGCCATCTGTCGAGCAGGTCCTTAGTACTCCAAGTAAACAAAGAACCAATTTTCTCCTCGGTCCACTGGGTCTCTATTGGGGAGGAAGGGAGGGTCCTTTAATATATGATCACCGGGTAAGTATATTCAAAAATTTATTTTATTAATAAAAATAACATTTTTCAATATTAAACTTAGCCGGTGATCATATAGCTGATTCACACCCAGGGGGGTGGGTAGAGACCAGCATTACATGTTTACATTATTATGAGCTAAGTATTTTGTATTTTATTTTAGCAGTTATTCAAAATAACAAACATAAAATAAATAAGTACCTGGTAAGGAAGTCGACTTGAACAATTACTCTGCCTTTTTAAGTACGTCTTCCTTACGGAGCCTTGCGATCCTCTTAGGATGCTGAGCGACCCCTAGGATCTGAAGTATCAAGGGTTGCAACCCATACAACAGGACCTCATCAAAACCTCTAATCTAGGCGCTTCTCAAGAAATGACTTTGACCACCCGCCAAATCAAGTAGGATGCGAAAGGCTTCTTAGCCTTCCGGACAACCCAAAAACAATAATAAAACATTTCAAGAGAAAGATTAAAAAGGTTATGGAATTAGGGAATTGTAGTGGTTGAGCCCTCACCCACTACTGCACTCGTTGCTACGAATGGTCCCAGAGTGTAGCAGTTCTCGTAAAGAGACTGGACATTCTTAAGATAAAAAGACGCGAACACTGATTTGCTTTTCCAATAGGTTGCGTCGATTATACTTTGCAGAGATCTATTTTGTTTAAAGGCCACGGAAGTTGCGACAGCTCTAACTTCGTGTGTCCTTACCTTCAGCAAAGCTTGGTCTTCCTCATTCAGATGGGAATGAGCTTCTCGAATTAACAGTCTGATAAAATAGGATAAAGCATTCTTTGACATAGGCAAAGATGGATTCTTAACTGAACACCATAAAGCTTCAGACGGGCCTCGTAACGGTTTTTAAATAGAACTTAAGAGCTCTTACAGGACATAAGACTCTTTCTAGTTCATTTCCAACCATACGATAAGTTTGGAATATCGAACGATATTGGTCAAGGCCGAGAAGGCAGCTCGTGTTTGGCTAGAAAACCAAGTTGTAGAACATGTAGCCGTTTCGGATGATAATCCGATGTTCTTGCTGAAGGCATGAATCTCACTGACTCTTTTAGCTGTGGCTAAGCATATCAGGAAAAGAGTCTTAAAGGTGAGATCTTTCAGGGAGGCTGATTGTAGCGGTTCGAACCTGTCTGACATAAGGAATCTTAGTACCACGTCTAAATTCCAACCAGGTGTAACCAAACGACGCTCCTTCGTGGTCTCAAAAGACTTAAGGAGGTCCTGTAGATCTTTATTATTGGAAAGATCTAAGCCTCTGTGACGGAAGACTGATGCCAACATGCTTCTGTAACCCTTGATAGTGGGAGCTGAAAGAGATCGTTCTTTCCTCAGATATAAGAGAAAGTCAGCTATTTGAGTTACAGAGGTACTGGTCGAGGATACGGATACTGACTTGCACCAGTTTCGGAAGATTTCCCACTTCGATTGGTAGACTCTAAGGGTGGATGTTCTCCTTGCTCTAGCAATCGCTCTGGTTGCCTCCTTCGAAAAGCCTCTAGCTCTCGAGAGTCTTTCGATAGTCTGAAGGCAGTCAGACGAAGAGCGTGGAGGCCTTGGTGTACCTTCTTTACGCGTGGCTGACGTAGAAGGTCCACCCTTAGGGGAAGTGTTCTGGGAACGTCTACTAGCCATCGAAGTACCTCGGTGAGCCATTCTCTCGCGGGCCAGAGGGAAGCAACTAGCGTCAACCTTGTCCCTTCATGAGAGGCGAACTTCTGCAGTACCTTGTTGACAATCTTGAACGGAGGGAATGCATATAGATCTAGATGTGACCAATCTAGTAGAAAGGCATCTATATGAACTGCTGCTGGGTCCGGGATTGGTGAGCAAAATATTGGGAGCCTCTTGGTCATCGAGGTTGCGATGAGATCTATGGTTGGCTGGCCCCAGGTGGCCCAAAGTCTCTTGCATACATCCTTGTGGAGGGTCCATTCTGTTGGAATTATTTGTCCCTTCCGACTGAGACAATCTGCAATGACATTCAAGTTGCCTTGGATGAACCTCGTTACTAGTGATATGTCTAGACCTTTTGACCAGGTGAGGAGGTCCCTTGCGATCTCGTACAATGTCAGAGAGTAGGTCCCTCCTTGCTTGGAGATGTACGCCAAAGCCGTGGTGTTGTCCGAGTTCACCTCCACCACTTTGCCTTGAAGGAGAGACCTGAAGCTTTTCCAGGTCAGACGTACTGCCAGTAGCTCCTTGCAGTTGAAATGCATTGTCCTTTGACTCGAGTTCCATAATCCCGAGCATTCCCTACCGTCTAATGTCGCACCCCAGCCTACGTCCGATGCGTCCGAGAAGAGAACGTGGTTGGGAGTCTGAACAGTCAGGGGAAGACCCTCTCTAAGGTTGATATAGTCCTTTCACCAAGTCAGACAAGACTTTATCTTTCCGGAAACCGGGATCGAGACCGCTTCTAGCGTCTTGTCCTTTTTCCAGTGAAAAGCTAGATGGTATAGAAGAGGACGGAGGTGTAGTCTTCCTAGTGACACAAATTGATCCACGGATGACAGTGTCCCTACCAGACTCATCCACAGCCTGACTGGGCAGCGTTCCTTCTTCAGCATCTTCTGGATGGATAGCAGGGCTGGGGGTTGATCGTCTTGTTCAGCAACGTCCTCATCAGAGGGTTCCTCATCCGAAACTGATGAGGAAACGGCAACGGAGTGGGCAACGTCTGACTCCCTGAATCCGGTCGCACTGGTGGATGCGTGACGGAGCCGGACGCAATATCATGGCACTGCTGCACAGTCTGTGAACTGTCAACAACCATGGGTGCGCGAGGAAGTACAGCGTCAACCCGAAACTGTCTAGACTGTCTGGGTTGTGCAGTCAACACCCTACCGGGTTGCTGAGGTTGACGCACTGCGTCACAACAAGTCACCTCTGCTGGTTGTTGAACGTCTTCCTAGTGACACACTGAACGTCAACAACCACCTCCGAGCGTCGCTTAACGTCAACGTGCGACTGGCAACCCACACTGGGTCGCATCGGTGGAGGAACCACCTCAACTGGCAGACGCGAGTAGGTTACCTCAGCGTCAACAGGGCGCACAACCGACCGGTTGGAAGGTTGTTGGCCAGAAGGAGGAACCACCTCAACTGGCAGACGCGAGTAGGTTACCTCAGCGTCAACAGGGCGCACAACCAACCGGTTGGAAGGTTGTTGGCCAGAAGGTTCTTCTCCGCATTTAAGTCCTCTATCAAGGACACAAGCTTGGACTGCATGTCTTGCAGCAAAGCCCATTTAGGGCCTACGGGTGCAGGTGTGGCAACAGACGGGGTTAGCGACTGAGGCGGAACCATTTACCATCCCTGGAAGCCTTGTTATGTGTGACATAATAGTACAGCAAAACTTCAAAGGCTCGACAAAAGTTGAGAAGTTGACCTGTAAACAACTTGGAGCGTCTCCTGGCTAGGCGCCAGGGCGAGTCTACCAGAATTAAGAAGTCTATCTGGGCAGAGGCATGAACTCCCAAGCCGAGAACTTCTCTCGTGTCCTATCAGACTCTCGCTCTATAAGCCAGTTTAAAAGAAGGGAAATCAAAGGCTGTATCCCTAAAACTCCTCCTGGTGCCTAGCCAACGTAACGCTCTCTAGGAGAGCGAGAGAGCACTAGCTTAACAACAACGGCTTCGAAGTAGCTAGGCCTAGTGTAAGTTCTGACATTTAGGCGAACGAGGAGCAGCAGTTACAAGATCCGGACGAAGATCCTTAAAAAATCATCATGATTTAATTAAAGTCCATAGGAGGCTAAGAAGCTTAAGGCTCCTCTCCAAATGACAGAGTCCTCAAAGGAATATCAGTAGGAGGGAGAACAGCACTTTCTCATCTACAGGAACCTTGTCCGATAAAAGCTAGGTTATCTCAGTGAGTCTCTCACTGGTGCATTAGTAGCAGACCAGAAGGCAACGTCATGTAACTGCTTGACAGTCTGTGAACTGTCATCAACTGAACTGTCAACCACAACAGGTGCGTGAGGACATACAGTGTTCACTCGAGACTGCTTTGACTGTCTATACTGAGCAGTCAAAACAACTCTAGAATGCGGAGGTTGACGCACCGCGTCAAAACAAAACAACTTAGACTGTTGTTGTACCTCGCGAACGTCAACGGAAGGTTCCGTGCGTTACTGAACGTCAACATGCGGCTGGCAGGGTACACTGGAACGCATGGGTGGCGGGACTCTCTCAGCTGGAGTGCGGCAGAAGGTTGCCTCAGCGTCCACAGGACGCACAACCGTGTTGGTTGTAGGCTAGAGGTTGGTGCAGTGTCAACCTTCTCCGCACGAAAGTCCCGCATCAATGACGTTAACTGAGACTGCATGGTCTGCAGCACAGACCACTTAGGGTCTACAGGAGCAGGTGCGGCAACAGACGGTGTGACTGCCTGATGCGGTACCGCTTTGCCTCTCTTAGGAGGTGAGCAGTCGTCGGAAGACTGCAGCGAGTCCGAACTGACCCAGTGGCTACAACTGGGCCGTTGGACTTGCGCGGAAGGGACCGACTTGCGCTTAATAAGCTGCGAGACCTTGGTCCATGGTTTCTTACGAGAAACCTCTTCCGCAGACGAGAAATAAATGGGCTCTCCCGTCTTTGTGTGGGTGGGGCGATCTTGGGTAGATACGCCCGAAACCACGGAGGGAAACGTCTGTTCGTTGATCAAGGCCTGACGAACCCATAAGTCGTTCGACATTACTTCTCCCCTGGGCTTGGGAGCTTGCAAGAGGTCCCGGACTAGGTGAACGACAGGCACGAACAGACGAACCCTCGGACGCAACACTGTAACACTTTGCGCATATCACTTTATCACTTCGATTTTCTGTTTTGCACTTATTACACTGAAATCGAAACTTTTACTGATTTCTACCTGAAACACGCAATTCTACCCTTCATTAAAAGGTAGTAATTGCGAAATCAGTCGTATAATGCAGCTATTAATACTAGCAAAAAACAGAAAACATATATAAAGATAAAAAATTCAGTGGCTGGGAAAGAGACTAAACACTCGTTCAAATAAACTACGTTTACAATCTCTCACCGCACATAGCCTGGGGACAAGAATAAAACCCTAGAAACGTTTTACCTTCTTCCCCGTACAGCGACTAGGGAGGAGAGTAACACGAGAACAACGTTACCCGCTTGAACGGAACGTTTTCTCTCCTCTCTCTCCTTCCGTCTCTATCTCTCTCTCTCTTTCTCTCTTGATTTCGCACCTAAGAGAAGAGCCCAATTATATTTCGTCAAAAAAAACATGTTATTTGACTAAAGGAAAAAACTGAAAGGTTTTTCAATTAAAAAGTTCCTTTAATTTAGAATTTAAAACATTTAAGCTAAGAAAGAATGAACAAAACGTCAGAATCGATTTACTCTTACTGCAAAGTGAAACCGTGATACACTCTCTCTCTATCGTAACGATAGAGCGCATGTTGAACGTCCTGAACGTCAACAACTGCGTAGCATAAAAAACTAAACGTTAGTTCATCTTTGAAAACAGTACGAAGACTATCAAAGAAATTCTTTCATAAAACATTAAATTTAAAAAATTCTAAATTCTTTAAATACGATATAACGGGCTCAACGTTGATTAACTTCGGTTCCAAGTTAGGACCGCCTACTATCAGGAAAGGTCGCATATAAACAAAACATAAAAATTTATTTTTATATGTTTATAATAAATGGAAAGTTAATCGAAGAGGCCTAATAATGGCGGAGAGATATAAAATATATAGATCTATAACGTGTTAAGCAAAATTACTAAAAACCTAAACACACTTCCGTCTAAGGGAAGGGTCGGCCATTTAAAAGTGAAAGAGAGTCCATACTCTCTTTGTCACCATAATTAAATCTATCCAAAACGAGTTCAAGTTTTGAGATGAAGATAAAACACCTGCATAGCGAAAGCTCAAAACTAGAATAGTGTACTTCACCAAATAGTTGTGAAAACAAATCCAGTTAGTAACAGCGTATTAGTAGGTCTTGCCGGTAGCCCGACAGAGAGAAAATTGATTCTTTGTTTACTTGGAGTACTAAGTACCTGCTCGACAGATGGCGCTGTTGATGTACACCCCCACCTGCATAGCGATCGCTGGCGTATTTTGACCGTAGGTTTTTCTGTCGAGCAACAGAGTTGCAGCTATATGATCACCGGCTAAGTTTAATATTGAAAAATAAAGTTTAATAATTATTTAACAGAAATTCCCCCGGGAGGAACTCCGAAGAGTAACCCCGAGGGAAAGAAAAAACATAAGAATTAAAAATTAAGTATGCGCCCTCCTCCCCCAATGACATTCATGGGAGAAGGGGGAGGGCGGAGAACTGTAACAAAAACAAAATTATAACAGAATTTAATTATGAAATTCATCTAAGAATGATCACAAATAGTAAGAACCACTGACCCCCGAAGGGAAGTGTTCTCCACAGAGAAGCTGAAAAAAAAAAATACAATTAGATTTCATTAAAAATAATTGAGACAAATAAACGGAATAGCAACCCAACCCGCAACGGGAAAGGAGCTTCCGTAATAGTACGTAGTCGTAGTAGTAGTAGTAGTAGTAGTAGTAGTAGTAGTAGTAGTAGTAGTAAGGGGTGAACGACCTCAAGTAGAGAGAGAGACCGTAGGCAATAAATCTCCCACATTCCCTTCGCTGAGAATCCAAGTTCCCCGTAGGAAAGGAAGAACAGCGAAGATAATAAATGAATGAAGAAAGTCCAGCGATGACGATCCCCACGGCGGCCAAGTTAACAGAAAAGCCGAAGGAAAAGCCGATGGACCAAGAGGGAGAGGCCGTACCCCACAACAGAACCGAGGTGACCTAGCACTAAGCCGGTGATATTGTCGTACACTACACTACACACACAGCACAAAAACTGAAACGAAAACTTACTACATTTCTATACACAAATATATACATAAACATGAAGAATGTTTATATATACAGTGTATCACAAGTACAGTATAAGAAAAAGTAAGAAAAAGACAAAAAGCATTAATGGCTGTCAAAGAGGCGAAGGTGAAAGCGGACACGTCAAATCACCACCCAAGCCAAAGTAAAAAGTGGGCTTACCACACAGGTGTGTGACGGGGAGGGTAGCTAACTACCCTCCCTACCCCCACCGCTAACTAGCAGTGGGGTAGTAAACCCTCGTTAAAATTTTAATGGCTCGTCCTTTCAGCTACGCCAAAAGTAATATGACAAATTCGGAAATAATTTGTATTTTTCCTAACCATACAAACCTTAGCTATTTACATTGGGTTTTACTTTCGGCGTAGCTGAAATTGACGAGCCAATAAAATTTTCAACGAGGGTTAACTACCCCCGCGCTAGTTAGCAAGGGGGTAGGGGAAGAGGTAGCTTGCTACCCCTCCCACCCCACACACCGGTGAGTTGTCTCACTTCACTTAGAGGTAGGACTTGTCTTGGGAGACAGGGCTGGCGGGCAAATATGTGTAAATAGCTAAGGTTTGTATGGTTAGGAAAAATACAAATTATCTCCGAAATTGTCATTTGTTCCGTAACCGAAATACAAACCACGCTATTTACATTGGGTGACTTACCCCTTTAGGAAGGGTGGAAAGTCCCCAGCCTTACTGGCTTTGGCTTACCCGGGGACTCAAACTCCGAGTGAGCAGCACTCGAGAAAAAGAGTCCCTGCGCCTCACAAGTTCCTTGCTCCGCAAGGAACGTGTGGCCTACATAAGTCGTGTGTGGAGGAACATAGCGTGACTCGTCCTAGGAAGTTGACCTGGAGTTCTTTAGATGGGAATCAAGGCTAGGACGTCCCAATACCACCTCGTCAGGGTATGGGGGACGCGACAGTATTAAATAATACTAGGAACACAAGGGAGCATGGTTTACCTGCAGAGGTTGAGGTCAGCTATGCGGAGACCAGGATGCTGCTTTCCCCAAGAGAGGGGAGAATGAAGAAAGAAGTAAGGGCCAGACATACTCTTTCATTCACACAGACTAAAACCGGGTAACAACGCCCTCAACCTTCTGCTACTTGTCCATAAAGGAGCCTGAGGTTAGACCAGCTGTTGTGCAGCCACCACAGGGCCGATAGAAAAAGTATCGAGGCTCCTGTGGGTCACGTCCTGCAGGTAGTGGGCTGTGAAGGTCGTCTGACGCTTCCAGACCCCAGCTTGTAGTACCTGCGTCACAGAAAAGTTTCTCTTGAAGGCCAGGGACGTAGCAATGCCCCTGACATTGTGAGCTCTAGGGCGACGTGACGGAGGAGGGTCAGGATTCAAGGCGTGGTGGATGACCCTTCGAATCCAAGCCGAGATGGTGTTCTTGGTGACCCTCCTCTTCGTCCTACCTGTGCTAACAAACAACGCTTGCACACGGGGACGAACTGCAGCTGTCCTCTTCAAGTAACGCCTCAGACTCCTCACTGGGCACAGTAGCAGATGGTCTGGGTCACTTGTTACAGAACGGAGACTCGTGACCCTGAAAGAGTCGAACCGTGGGTCCGGCACTCCTGAACGTTACCTTCCCCCATCCCCTTGAATGGGCGATGTCGTACGAGAGACCATGAAGTTCACTAACTCGTTTAGCAGAGGCCAACGCGAGTAGGAAAGCCGTCTTCCAAGTCAGGTTGCGATCAGAGGCCTGGCGTAATGGTTTGAAGAGAGGTCTCTTAAGAGCCCTGAGAACCCGAACCATGTTCCATGCAGGTCTCACTTCCGACTGAGGGCAAGTAAGCTTGTAGTTACGTATGAGTAGAGAGAGTTCTAGTGAGGAAGAAATGTCCACTCCTTTCAGCCTAAAGGCCAGACTTAATTCTGAGCGATAGCCTTTCACCGCCGAGACCGAAAGGCGCATTTCCTCCCGCAAATACACGAGAAACTCCGCTATTGCTGGAATAGAGGCATCGAGTGGAGAGATACCCCTCCCACGACACCAACCATAGAAGACTCTCCACTTCGCCTGGTAGATTCCCTCAGAGGACTTTCGCAGGTGGCGAGACATCCTCTCTGCAACCTGTTGCGAAAAGCCTCTCTCCGTGAGGAGACGCTGGATAGTCTCCAGGCGTGAAGCCGAAGCGAGGCTACGGCTTTGTGGAAGATGTTGCAGTGTGGTTGACTGAGTAGCTCGTGTCGTGGGGGAAGTTCTCTCGGAAGTTCTCTCGGAAGTTCCGGGAACCATTCCGCGTGATGCCATAGCGGGGCTATCAGGGTCATAGAGAGGTTGACTGATAGTCTGGTCCTGTTGAGCACCCTTCTCATCAGACAGAACGGTGGGAAGGCGTACACATCGATGTTGTCCCACCGTTGTTGAAAAGCATCTTGCCAGAGAGCCTTGGGGTCCGGGACTGGGGAGCAGCACAGCGGCAGCTTGAAATTCAAGGCTGTCGCGAACAGGTCCACTGTCGGGTAACCCCACAAAGTCAGGACTTTGTTGGCTATCTGAGGATCCAAAGACCACTCGGTACTCACTATCTGCGAAGCTCTGCTCAGACTGTCGGCGAGCACATTCCTCTTGCCAGGAATGAAGCGAGCTGATAGTGTTATAGAGTGGACTTCGGCCCACCTCAGAATCTCTACTGCTTGTTGATATAAGCCACTACCGTGGTGTTGTCGCTTATCACCACCACGGAGTGGCCCGCCAGGGTCCGTTGGAAAAGTTGAAGAGCCAGGTATACGGCCTTCATCTCTAGCAGGTTGATGTGCAGGTACTTTTCTGATTCTGACCAAAGGCCTGAGGTCCTCTGATTCAGAATGTGGGCCCCCACCCTTCTTTTGACGCGTCCGAGAACAGCGTCAAGTCCGGGGGAAGGATGAGAAGATCCACTCCCTTTCGTAGGTTCTCGTCGATCAGCCACCACCACAGGTCCGCCTGTTCCGTGGGCCCTATCGGGACCAGAAAGTCCGGGGAGTCGGAGCCTTGACTCCACCGGGACTTGAGCCGCCATTGCAGGGATCTCATCCTGAGGCGACCGTTCGAGACCAGACGGGCCAGGGAGGCTAGGTGACCTAAGAGACGCAACCAAGATTGGGCAGGAAGCACTTCCCGCCTGAGGAAGGGCTCTGCCACCCTCTTCAGCGTTGCTATCCTGTCGTCTGATGGAAAGGCTTTGTGGAGATTGGTGTCTAACAACATGCCTAGATAAACCAGTCGTTGGGACGGCTGCAGAGAGGACTTCTCGAGATTTACCATGATCCCCAGATCTTGGCAAAGTCCCAGAAGCCTGTCTCGGCGTCGAAAAAGGGTTGACTCCGAGTCTGCCAGGATCAGCCAGTCGTCCAGATATCGGAGGAGACGGATGCCGTTCCTGTACGCCCATGATGAAATCAGGGTAAACACTGGTGAACACCTGAGGTGCTGTGGAGAGACTGAAGCACAGTACCTTGAACTGGAAGGTCTTGCTGTCTAGGCTGAATCTCAAGTACTTCCTGGAAGACGGATGGATTGGGATCTGGAAGTACCCGTCCTTTAAATCCAGTGTACACATGAAGTCTTGTGGTCTCACTGCAAGTCTGACCGTGTCTGCTGTCTCCATGCTGAGCGGAGTCTGATTGACAAACTTGTTCAGCGCCGAGAGGTCGATGACGGGTCTCCACAGGGGATCGTGGGCGCGCATTGGGATGCGGGCGCAAGGGCGTATGATGCTGTGATGGGCGCGCAGGGCGCGCAACCGGAATCGGGCGCACTGGTGTGCGCTGCTGCGAAGGGAGCGCAGGGTGCGCAACAGGATTCGGGCGCACAGGTGTGCGCTGCTGGGCTGGGCGCGCAACAGGATACGGGGGCACAGGGGTGCGCAACAGGATACGGGCGCACAGGGGTGCGCAGTTTAGAAGAAGGCAGGGGTACCTGTGAGCGCCCGTGCGCTAACTTAGGTACCTCCTGTACTGCGCGCTGGACTGTAGGAGAGCACTGGCGCGTTGGTAAGCGCTTGCGCGCTGTGTCAGGAACTGCGGCAATGCGCTTAACTCCAGAAGGGCGCTGAGGCCCTGGAGAGCGCTGACGAAGAGGGGAGCGCTTAGGCGCTGTAGCAGGAACTGCAGGAGGGCGCGCAGGAGATCGTGGGCGCGCAGGGTTAACCTGGCGCGCATGAACAGGTGCAGGAGCGCGCACGCACGCAAGGGAGTGTAATGGCACTAGGTCAGGAACCGCAGCAAGACGGCGCACAGGAGGTGCCTGGCGCTTAAGGGACTGAGGCACAGTTTTGCGCTCAAGTCCCTTGTGCCCCAAAGGGACCGGTGCCTGTACAATGACAGGATCAGCATCCTTGAAGGGTGATGGCAGGACAGCAGGTCTGGAGGGAGACAGGTCAGGGGGTCCCGAAGGACAACCTTCCACCGAAGGAGATCGCGAACGATCTTCGGAGAGGTCTAAGGTGGTAGCTGGCAGGATCGGAGAACGGTGAGTTTCTTCAGCAGAGGACTGCGAGGACGACGAGCCGAAAAGGCGCCTCTAACTCCCTTGTGAGGAGAAGGAAGACCTCTACGGCGAAAGGGAGGACGAGCCTTCCGACTTATACGCCCTCTAGGGGCCGTGGGATCAGCAAGCTGACCCATCTCTCTCCCTGTACAGTGACTTGGGACGAGAATAAAAACCTAAATCGTGAAGAACTACGTTTTCTCTCTCTCTCTCTCTCCCTATACAGTGACTTGGGATGAGAATAAATATCTGAATCGAGAAGAACAACGTTTTCTCACTCTCTATCTCCCTGTACAGTGACTTGGGACGAGAATAAATATCTGGATCGTTCTCTCTCTCTCTCTCTCTTGTTACAAGAGTAATGGCTTAAGCCACTCACTCTCCGCTCTCTCTCTACAATAAAACGTTATTTGACTAAAGAAAAATAGTAAAAGGACTAATTAATTGCAAAATAACATGTTCCTTTTATTTAGTACAACTTAAAAACTTCAGTTTGTAAGAAGAATGTACTAATCGTCAAAATCGATGCAAAGTGAAATCATGATTCTCTCTCTCTATCGTAACGATAGACTGAAGACTGCGTTGCATAAATAAACTTAAAGCTAGTTAATCTTTGAAAACAGATCGAAGACTATCCAAAGAAAAAATTTATTAAAAAGACAAAAATTCACTTAAAATATTTTCTTAAAATATTCATCCCATCGATCCATAAAAATACAAAATTTACTCGGTATTTAGTACAAATGGAGTGGGGATCGATGAGGCCTTAGTAAGGCGGGTGAGATATAAAAATATAGAGGTAAATCTATAAATATCAACAAGAATATATAAAGTGATAAAATAAATACTAAAATCTTAAAGCCTTTCACACACTTCCCATACACTGGGGAAGGGTCGGCCATATGGAAAATCCAGAGAGATAAAAAAAGCAAGGGTCAAAAATAGTCAAATCAATAAGAGTTTCAGGAAAAATCATAAGAAAATCCAATCAAGCAAAAGCCATAAACCAACAAATC
Organism: Palaemon carinicauda; assembly: GCF_036898095.1. Classification (NCBI taxonomy): domain Eukaryota; kingdom Metazoa; phylum Arthropoda; class Malacostraca; order Decapoda; family Palaemonidae; genus Palaemon; species Palaemon carinicauda. The sequence goes on along the minus strand of NC_090737.1, from coordinate 41,402,183 downwards.
AAGTACTTCACCAAAGCTGTAGAAAAACTTGAGGTTAGCGCGAGCAAGAATATCAATGTTTACACGACAGCGACAGAGAAGAACTGAGGATTTGAGGAATTGCTACAGTATCCTGGCGAGTGGTGGCGCTAGTTGTACACCCAGCTACCCAATCTTCGATCACCGCGAATTTTGAATTTTCTGTCGGACGTCAGAGACGTTAGCTATATATATAGTATCTCCACCGGCTAAGTTTTGTGTTTGAAAAAAATTGTGAATAACAGTTTTTTGCAAGTACGTACCGGTACGTCCATGGGGGTAAAGGGATGTGTTTTGTGAAACGTACCAGTACGTCCTTTGGGGATAAAAGGGTCAATGGTAGGCTTCTCGGAACGTGCACCATCCATTCCAGTACCTCTGAGAACCAACTTCTTGACGGCCAGAAAGGAGCCACTAGGGTCATCCTGGTTCCCTCGTGAGACACGAACTTCTGTAACACCTTGTACAGGATTTTGAAAGGTGGGAACGCGTACACATCCATGTGTGATCAATCCAACAGGAACGCATCTATGTGAGTTGCCTCGAGATCCGGAACTGGCGAGCAATATGTCTCCAGCCTTTTCGTCTTTGAGGTTGCAAACAGGTCTACGAGAGGACGACCCCCCATCCACCACAGTCTCTTGCAAACGTCTACGTGTAATGTCCACTCTGTGGGGAGAACTTGATTCCTCCTGCTGAGTCTGTCCGCACTCACGTTCTTGACTCCCTGAATAAATCGTGTCAATAAGGTAACTTTCCTTTCCTCCACCCATACGAGAAGAGGTCTTGCTATCTCGTAAAGAGACTTCGAGTGAGTCCCGCCTTGCTTTGCTATATAAGCCAAAGCCGTGGTGCTGTCAGCATTGACCTGTACCACTTTGCCTAGGACTAGTTTCTCGAAGCCTTTGAGGGCTAAATGCACTGCTAAAAGCTCCTTCTGATTGATATGGAAGTTTTCTTGCTCCTTTGTCCACAGACCTGAGATCTCTGCCTTCCTTAAGGACTGGGCTCTTTTGCTACAACGAGAGGCCCTCCTGAAGTCTGTGTATGTTGTTCCACCACCGAAGGTGTATTCTTATGGGATTCGTAATGGGAATACTTTCCCTGTCGAGACTGCCCCCTTTCTTCCAATGATAATTGAGATGAAATTGAAGGGGCCATAAGTGCAGCCTCCCCAGTGACACAAACTTTTCCAGTGATGAGAGGGTCCCCAGAAGACTCATCCACTCTCTCACCGGACTGTCTTTATAAAGGCACAAAGCTTTAGGAGAGCTGATTGAATCCTTGCAGGCGCCGGAAAAGCCTGAAAAGTCCGACTCTGAATCTCCATCCCCAAATAAAGAATCTTCTGGGATGGAGTCAGTCGTGGCTTCTTTGAACTCACTAGGAGTCCTAATTCCTTTGACAAATTCAATGTCAGCTGCAGATCCTTCAAACAGCGATCAGCCGAGGCGGCTCTTATGAGCCAATCCTCCAAGTACAGGGAGGCTCTGATGCCCCTTGAGTGTAGCATACTCGCCACATTCAGCATGATCTTCGTGAATACCAGAGGAGCTGTGCTGAGACCGAAACATAAGGCCCGGAACTGGAAGACTTCCTTCCCGTACACGAACCTCAGATAACGTCTGCAACTCGGATGTATTCGGACATGAAAGTAAGCGTCCTGGAGGTCCAATGATATCATCCAGTCGCCCTTCCTTACTGCTGCCAGCACGGTTTTCCGAGTTTCCATGGTGAACTTTGAATTCTGGATGTAGCTGTTGAGGGCACTTAAATCCAGAATTGGCCTCCATTCCCCCGAACTCTTGGGGACCAAGAACAAACGGTTGTAAAACCCTGGCGATTTTAAGTCCCGCACCCTCTCTATCACTTTCTTCTCTAGCAAGAGAGACATCTGAAGCCGCATGGCTTGCCTCTTTGGTCCTTCCCTGTATTTAGGCGAGAGATCCATAGGATCTGTGGCTAACGGAGGTTTTGAGAAGAATGAGATTTTGTATCCTTCCCTTAAAACAAGAATGGACCAAGGATCTACTCCTCTTCTCTCCCAGGCCTGCCAGAAGTAATTCAGCCTGGACCCCCCTGCTGTCTGAAGGAGAGGGCAGTCAGACTCTGCCTCTACTGCATTTAGCTCCTCTTTTCTTGGACTTCTTCCAGTCGGGCCTGAAGTTACCCCTTCCGGCAGGTTTACCACAAAAGGGCTGAGAGGATTGAGAAAACGAAGTAAATTCCTTTGGTCTACGGGAAGGGAATGAAGTAGGCAGCACCTTCCTAGCCGTCTTGGCAACCAGATCATGGGTAGCCTTCTGGGTCAGCACAGCAGCAACACCCCTTACCAACTCTTGAGGGAATAGCGCAGAAGACAGTGGCGCAAAAAGTAACTCCGATCTCTGAAAAGGAGTGACCCCAACAGAGGAAAGAACACATAGTTGCCCTCTTCTTGACAACTCCAGCTGTGAATAGGGCAGCCAATTCGTTTGTCCGTCCCTAACTGCCTTGTCCATGCATGACATTAGTTGAATGAGGTTACTAGTATCAGTGCCCTTCATTTCTGACACTTTCCTCCCCAAGGCTCCCAGAGACCAGTCCAGAAAGTTAAACACTTCGAAAGCCCTGAACATGCCTTTCAAGAGATGGTCGAACTCAGACATAGACCACCACACTTTAGTCCTCCTCATAGCTAGCCGACGTGAAGAGTACTAGGCTCGAGATATCTCCCTGGGCAGAGACAGCAACTCCCAAGCCTAAGACCTCTCCTGTCTCATACCAAACACTAGACTTGGAGGCTAGTCTGGAAGGAGGAAAAGCAAAACACGTCTTCCCAAGGACTTTCTTCGAATCCATCCACACTCCCATTAACTTTAACGCCCTCTTACAGGAGCGAGAGAGAACTATCTTCGTGAATATAGACACTATTGCTGCTTTACCAAGGGTAAATTCCGAAGGCGGAGAACGCGCGGCTACAGGAGTAAAATGGTCTGGGAATAACTCCGTAAAGACCAGCATTAACTTCTTGAGGTCCACCGAATGTTGAGGTGGTTTATCCTCTTCTCCCTCCGAGATCTCACCTAGCGGTTCATCCGGGGAGAAAACCTCATCCGGCTCCTCCTCCGAAAGAAAATTAGCCGCCGCAGCAGTGCCTTGTTCAGAGAGGCGCCGTTCCTGCATAGACGCATCAGCGCTGACGTGCGCATGTTTGCGCTGTTCAATATTCCCATCTGCATGACGTTCACTAGCCTTGCGCTTGTTGTCACGTTCAGTTTGTGGAATAGTATCCAACTGATGCGAGGCGACAAGGGTCGACTGACGTGTGGCGTCATGGTTTGGCTGACATGTGGCGTCATGGGTTGACTGACGCGTGCCGCCATAGGCAGACTGACGCGTGGCGTCATGGATTGACTGACGTGTGCCGTCATGGGTAGACTGACCTGCGGCGTCATGGGATGACTGACGTGTGCCGTCATGAGTAGACTGACGTGCGGTGTCATGGGTTGACTGACGCTGACGCTTCGTATCGCGTCCGCTTCTGTCCTGCCGCTTAGCAACTGCTTGGCGTTCAGCGTCACGTGACTCTCGGAACAATGCCATTCACGATTCAAACGACACGTAACTGCTTGGCGTTCGGCATCATGATTAACTGCTTGACACTCGACGTCAAGTTCAACTGCTGGAAGCTTGATGCCATGCAACTTCTTGACGCTCGGCGCCATGTGACTTTCGGAACAACAACGCTCGCGATTCAGATGCTCGGAACTATGTCGATCGCGTCTAGAACGGTCGATCATCGAACAAGAGAAACCAAGAAGTTGCACTAAGTTACAAACATCGTGTCAAACTCTTACAGCAGCGTTAGTAGCTAGCCTTGCTGAACGTTCGATGTCCAATGCTCTGTTGTTCGGTGTCAAGTTTAGCTTGCCGCGAGGTGTCACGCTCAGCCGCCTGCCGCGTGCCATCACGCTCAGCTGCCTGGCGCTTGTCGCGCGCATGGAAGGATGACGCTCGCGCTTGGCCGCTTAATGTTAGAAAACACTTTTACCTAGCCTTACCTACAGCGAGGGCGAGTGTTCTGGGAATCGTCAACAGGAACGCTCAAGGGGACTTCTGTTCATGTCTTACAAGACGCACGGCGCCAGGCTAATGCCTCTCGCTTCCTTTCGCCAATCGACTTTATTTCTCCCATGGGTCCGGGAGCTTGAAAGAGGTCTAAGACTAGGATAACGACAGGTCCGAACAGAAGCACCCTCCACTGTATTGAATAAAACTCACTGCACTAATTTTTTGCATTTTTAAACTCTTTGGCATAAAACCAAAAGTTGACACGCCCGTTGAGAGAGATCTTACTATTCTGTCAAGGGCTTGAATGAGAATGCAATAGGTATTGAATCCTATATAAAATGTAACAAAATATTTTACATAAAATATTTTTTGTTTTGTTTCATTTGTTGATGTCGGCTACCCCCCAAAATTGGGGGAAGTGCCTTTGGTATATGTATGTATGTATTAAATGAATAGCTATAGGAATAAAGAATCTATATATATATTGAAACCAACCCTTATTACTTAAGGGGTTCCAATAAAAGATGAATAGTCACAATTAACAATTGGAACATTTATAAATATTATACGAAAAAATTTAGTATTCCCAAAAACGAACAAGTAAACAACGATACAAATAATCGTGAGAACATATCGATTGTCATGAATACTACGTCGTATAAAAAATTAACTGAACGTTAATTTTCTTTAATCTTTGCAAAAAGATTAGCTAAAGAAAAATACTAAAAGGACCAATATAATTGTAAAATATGTTATTTTCCTTAGTAAAATAAATTTTTGAATATACTTACCCGATGATCATGTGGCTGCAACTCTGTTGCCCGACAGAAAAAAACCTAAGGTCGGGATACGCCAGCGATCGCTATACAGGTGGGGGTGTACAACAACAGCGCCATCTGTCGAGTAGGTACTCAGGTACTTCTTGTCAACAAGAACCAATTTTCTCCTCGGTCCACTGGGTCTCTATGGGGAGGAAGGGAGGGTCCTTAAATTCATGATCATCGGGTAAGTATACAGTGAACCCTCGCTACTTCGCGGTTCGACAATCGCGGATTCACCACTTCGCGGGGTTTTCCCATAACCCATATATATATACATATCGCGGATTTTCCGGAAAATTCGAAAATACCGCGAAATCTGAAGACAACCAAATACGATATTTTGTTACCTGTAATTCCATTAATACTGTAATTAGTAATATCTGCTCTTACTGATTGTTCATTGCATTACATATGATATATAATTCAGCACAGAAAGAAATAAAACACGAAAAGAGAATGTGATCATACGATAATTCAGTACGTAGTAAAATTAAATCGAACACGAAACGCAAATCAGATGCAGTCATACCATATTAGAATGGTGTGTACTGTAATGGATGTGCTTCTTTTCCATGAATCTTTTGTATGTATACGTACGTAGTACAGTACTGCATCCAATAATATTCTTTGTTGCAAAAATCACATTTCGAATACTGTAAGCGTACGAGAGAGAGAGAGAGAGAGAGAGAGAGAGAGAGAGAGAGAGAGAGAGAGAGAGAGAGAGGAGAGAGAGAGAGAGAGAGAGCGTAAAATAGCGTACGTAAATTTTTATTATTATTGTTATTATTATTATTATTGTTGTTGTTGTTAATAAAATTATTGTTGTTATTATTATTAATCATTATTATTATTATTATTACTGTACAGTATTATTATCATTATTTATTATTATTACGGTATTGTACTTAATCTACGTACGTTCAGTATGCGCGGGGGCATCTTCTATGAGTAACCAACGCGCCATAGTACTAAGACGGGTTGTGATTGGTTCAAGCGCTGATAGATGACGAATCAAAACTCAAGTTTTGTTATCTAGCCTGTGATTGGTGTTTTGCCCGCATCTTCTACCCGCAGCATCAAAGTTCTCGCGGGGCTGCATCGTTCACTTTCTCTTTCCGCGTATTGCTGAGTAGACGTTCTTAACTTTGTGAAGTTTAATCTGTGCTGTGTGCGACTGTTTTAAGTTGAACTTTTTGTTGAACTTTCTGTTACAATGCCTCCCAAGCGTTCTGCTTCTAGTAAGGCTGGTAGTGAGCCTAAACGCCACCGAAGGATGATGACGATAGCTGAGAAGGTTACGCTTCTCGACATGTTAAAAGATGGTAGAAGTTACGCGGCCGCCGGCCGCCATTTTGGCATCAACGAATCCACCGTTCGCTACATCAAGAAGGACGAGGCGAACATTAGAAAGACTGCTGCAATCACCTTTAGCAGATCAGCGAAGCGAGTTGTTACAACGCGTAATAAAACGATCGTACGCATGGAAGGTGCTTTAGCTGTGTGGATTGCCGACTGCCGGAAGAAGAACATAGCGTTGGATACGAACACCATCCAAACAAAGGCTTTGAGCTTATATGAGAATTTTGCTGCAAAGGAACCTAAAGAGGACGACGGCAACCATGCTGTAGATGATGATGATGCAGATGATCCTCAACCAGGGACATCCACTGATTCCCAGCCTCAGAAACGTTTTTCCGCAAGCAAAGGATGGTTCGCGAAGTTTCAGAAACGCTTCGCCCTGAAAAGCGTTTCCCTGCATGGGGAGTCTGCTTCCGCTGACACTGCCGCTGCTGAAACTTACGTGAACCAGACTTTCAAGAACATTATCGCTGAAGGTGGATACAAGCCGGAACAAGTCTTTAATATGGATGAAACCGGCTTGTTTTGGAAGAGAATGCCGTCGCGAACTTTCCTGTTCAAAGAGGAAGCCAAAGCCTCTGGCTTTAAGGCATTCAAGGATCGCGTTACCCTCGTGATGTGTGGCAATGCTGCTGGATTTTTGTTAAAGCCGGGGCTTATTTATAAGTCGAAAAATCCTCGCGCTTTGGAAAATAAAAATAAGAATCTCCTTCCCGTGTACTGGATGCATAATCAAAAAGCATGGATTACGAAGATGCTGACCTCCAACTGGTTCCACCAGTGTTTCATCCCGCAAGTCCATGAATATCTCTTAGAGAAGGGCTTGCCATTCAAGATCCTTCTCCTTATGGATAACGCTGGTGGACACGCAACTGACCTGTCGCGTGAGGGCGTTCAGGTTGAGTTCCTGCCACCCAACACCACGTCATTAATTCAACCAATGGACCAGGGGGTTATCAGGGCGTTCAAGGCCCTCTACACGAAGAATACCTTGGCGGACCTCGTTGCGTGTGTGGATGCTGCCCAAGATGACGAGGATGAAGACTTCAACTTGAAGGCGTACTGGCGGCAGTACACCATAGCCACGTGCCTGCAGAATATTCAAAAGGCACTTCAAGAGATGAAACCTGCAACCGTAAATGCGAGCTGGAAGAAGCTGTGGCCCGATATTGTTTACGACGACAAGGGATTTACTCCGTCGGAAATCCAACACTCTGCAATACGGAAATCTGTGCAGTTGGCTGCCATAATTGGGGGTGACGGGTTTGGCGACATGACGACTGAAGACGTCGACGAGTTGTTGGACTGCCATTCCCAGCCCCTAACTGACGCAGACCTCGAAGACCTGACGAAATCGGCAAGTGAGGAAGAGAGTGAGGGTACCCAGGAAGAGACCCAAGAAAATGTCGAAGAAACGGGCTTAACATTAGAACGGCTTGCCAAGTTCTGCAACCATATGAAGGAGGCGAAAGAAATGTTACAAGAGTGGGACGAGGATATGGTTCGCTCGATGCAATTCTGCAACAAGGTTGATGACATCACGACTCCCTACAGGATGCTCTTGGATCGAAAAAAGAAGCAGCGGCAACAACTTCCGATCACAATGTTTTTCCAGCCTCGCAAAAAAGAGCCAGTTCCTCCTGCTAGTACGCCTTCGGAAGAAATTGAAGAAGTTGAAGAGGTGTCCCAGGAAAAGACACCTCCGTCTGAAGAGACGTAAAATACTATCATTGACTGCACAGTAGAACACATCATCAGCTTCATCATCATCATTTCTACTGTGCAGCAAATTCATCGCCATCGTCATTCAAGTTTTTCTTGAACTTCTTTCGTGGTGAGTACAGTAACAATCTTTATTTTTTACTTTAACCTGTTTTATAGTTTAGTAATGTACGTACTGTATGCATTAAGTTAAAGGGAAGGTTTTAAAAGTCTACATGTTGTAACCTATCATATTTTTTTTGTTTAAAATTTACATTTACGTACGTAAAACAATCTCTCTCTCTCTCTCTCTCTCTCTCTCTCTCTCTCTCTCTCTCTCTCTCAAATTGTTTTCCTGCTTTGCTACGTACAAGTACTGTATAATTTATATTTGTAAGGTAACATATTTTGTAAATGCTTTTACTGTAAATACTGTATGTACTGTATCATTATTTATCACTATCATCATGCGCGTTAAATGCCTTGTTTGTTCTGAGCGTGGTTGTTTACTGAGCGTACACGCCGTTGTTTCAGGCGGCGTCATAAAGAAAAAGATTTCATTTGGAAGTCCTAAGAAAAATACGTAAACTAAAACATTGGTAATAAAAAAATCAACATACAGTACTGTATAATCAATATAATCGATGCAAAAACTAACCTATACGTACATATATGTGTACACTAAATGAGTTTGTTTCTTCATTATGATCAGAGATGAACGTAAACAAAACATTGGTTGCCATTTTTTATCGTGCTTTTTAGGTGTTTAGGAAACACATGATATAAAATCGCCTTTAATATTTGTGCCTGTTTTAGTTTAGGGTGCTGTAGTACATGCATTAAGTGTTCTGTACATTAAAGGGTGGTTTGTTAACAGTACTACGTACAAGGGAAGGTTTTAAAAGTCCGAATATACATGTTAAATAAATAGGTAAATATGCTGTCACTACTTCGCGGATTTTCACCTATCGCGCCCGCGTCTGGAACCTATCTACCGCGATAAACGAGGGTTCACTGTATTCAAAAATTTATTTTACTAAGGAAAATAACATTTTTCAATATTAATCTTACCCGATGATCATGTAGCTGATTCACACCCAGGGGGGTGGGTGGAGACCAGCATACATGTTAACATTAGAAGCTAAGTATCCCGTATTTCATTTTAGCAGTTATTCAAAATAACAAACATAAAATAAATAAGTACCTGGTAAGGAAGTCGACTTGAACCATTACTCTGCCTTTTTAAGTACGTCTTCCTTACTGAGCCTAGCGATCCTCTTAGGATGCTGAGCGACTCCTAGGTGCTGAAGTATGAAGGGCTGCAACCCATACTAAAGGACCTCATCACAACCTCTAATCTAGGCGCTTCTCAAGAAAGAATTTGACGACCCGCCAAATCAACCAGGATGCGAAAGGCTTCTTAGCCTTCCGTACAACCCAAAAACAACAATAAAAAGCATTTCAAGAGAAAGATTAAAAAAGGTTATGGGATTATGGGAATGTAGTGGTTGAGCCCTCACCTACTACTGCACTCGCTGCTACGAATGGTCCCAGGGTGTAGCAGTTCTCGTAAAGAGACTGGACATCTTTAAGGTAAAATGATGCGAACACTGACTTGCTTCTCCAATAGGTTGCATCCATTACACTCTGCAGAGAACGGTTCTGTTTGAAGGCCACTGAAGTAGCGACAGCTCTAACTTCATGTGTCCTTACCTTCAGCAAAGCATGGTCTTCCTCCTTCAGATGAGAATGGGCCTCTCTAATCAAAAGCCTGATGTAATAAGAAACTGCGTTCTTAGACATCGGTAAAGCAGGTTTCTTAATAGAACACCATAAAGCTTCTGATTGTCCTCGTAATGGCTTTGTACGTCTTAAATAGTACTTAAGAGCTCTTACTGGGCATAGTACTCTCTCTTGTTCGTTTCCAACCAAGTTGGACAGGCTTGGGATCTCGAACGACTTGGGCCAAGGACGAGAAGGAAGCTCGTTTTTAGCTAAAAAACCAAGCTGTAAGGAACATGTAGCCGTTTCAGATGTAAAACCTATGTTCCTGCTGAAGGCGTGAATCTCACTGACTCTTTTAGCTGTTGCTAAGCAAACGAGGAAAAGAGTCTTCAAAGTGAGATCTTTAAAAGAGGCTGATTGAAGCGGTTCGAACCTTGCTGACATCAGGAACCTTAAAACCACGTCTCGGTTCCAACCTGGTGTGGCTAACCGACGCTCCTTTGAGGTCTCAAAAGACTTAAGGAGGTCCTGTAGATCTTTGTTGGTGGAAAGATCTAAGCCTCTGTGGCGGAAGACTGCTGCCAACATGCTTCTGTAACCTTTGATCGTAGGAGCTGAAAGGGATCTTACATTCCTTAGATGTAAAAGGAAGTCAGCTATCTGCGTTACAGAGGTACTGGTTGAGGAAACTGAATTCGCCTTGCACCAGCTTCGGAAGACTTCCCATTTTGACTGGTAGACCTTGAGAGTGGATGTCCTCCTTGCTCTGGCAATCGCTCTGGCTGCCTCCTTCGAAAAGCCTCTAGCTCTTGAGAGTCTTTCGATAGTCTGAAGGCAGTCAGACGAAGAGCGTGGAGGCTTGGGTGTACCTTCTTTACGTGCGGCTGACGCAGAAGGTCCACTCTTAGAGGAAGAGTCCTGGGAACGTCCACTAGCCATTGCAGTACCTCGGTGAACCATTCTCTCGCGGGCCAGAGGGGAGCAACCAACGTCAACCGTGTCCCTTCGTGAGAGGCGAACTTCTGCAGTACCTTGTTGACAATCTTGAACGGAGGGAACGCATACAGGTCTAGATGGGACCAATCCAGAAGAAAGGCATCTACGTGAACTGCTGCTGGGTCCGGAATCGGTGAGCAATAATTTGGGAGCCTCTTGGTCATCGAGGTAGCGAACAGATCTATGGTGGGCTGACCCCACAGGGCCCATAGTCTGCTGCAAACATTCTTGTGAAGGGTCCACTCTGTGGGGATGACCTGACCCTTCCGGCTGAGGCGGTCTGCCATGACATTCATGTCGCCTTGAATGAACCTCGTTACCAGCGATATCTTTCGATCTCTTGACCAGGTGAGGAGGTCCCTTGCGATCTCGAACAACTTCCTCGAATGAGTCCCTCCTTGCTTGGAGATGTACGCCAAGGCTGTAGTGTTGTCGGAGTTCACCTCCACCACCTTGCCTAGAAGGAGGGACTTGAAGCTTCTCAAGGCCAGATGAACTGCCAATAGCTCCTTGCAGTTGATGTGAAGTGCTCTTTGATCCGGATTCCACGTGCCCGAGCATTCCCGTCCGTCCAGTGTCGCACCCCAGCCCGTGTCCGATGCGTCCGAGAAGAGAAGGTGGTCGGGGGTCTGAACAGCCAATGGTAGACCTTCCTTGAGAAGAATGCTGTTCTTCCACCACGTCAGCGCAGACTTCATCTCTTCGGATATAGGAACTGAGACCGCTTCTAGTGTCATGTCCTTTCTCCAGTGAGCAGCTAGATGATACTGAAGGGGGCGGAGGTGGAGTCTCCCTAACGCGATGAACTGGGCCAGCGATGAAAGCGTCCCTGTTAGACTCATCCACTGCCTGACTGAACATCGGTTCCTTCTCAGCATGCTCTGGATGCATTCTTGGGCTTGACTGATTCTGGGGGCCGACGGAAAAGCCCGAAAAGCTCGACTCTGAATCTCCATACCTAGATAGACAATAGTTTGGGATGGGACGAGTTGGGACTTCTCTATATTGACCAGGAGACCCAATTCCTTGGTCAGATCCATAGTCCATTTGAGATTCTCCAGACAGCGACGACTTGACGGAGCTCTTAAAAGCCAGTCGTCCAAATAGAGGGAGGCTCTGATGTCTGCCAAATGCAGGAATTTGGCAATATTCCTCATCAGTTTGGTAAACACTAGAGGTGCCGTGCTTAGGCCAAAGCACAGGGCTTGGAACTGGTAAACGACCTTTCCAAAGACGAACCTTAGGAAAGGTTGGGAGTCTGGATGGACGGGGACGTGAAAGTACGCGTCTTTTAGGTCCAACGAGACCATCCAGTCTTCCTTCCTGACCGATGCTAGCACCGACTTCGTCGTCTCCATGGTGAACGTCTGCTTGGTGACAAAAGCATTGAGAGCACTGACGTCCAGCACCGGTCTCCACCCTCCTGTCTTCTTCGCTACTAAGAAGAGACGGTTGTAGAAGCCCGGGGATTGATGGTCCCGGACTATGACTACCGCTCCCTTTTGTAGCAAGAGAGACACCTCTTGCTGTAAAGCTAGCCTCTTGTCCTCCTCTTTGTAGTTGGGAGAGAGGTTGATGGGAGTAGTTGCTAGAGGGGGATTGCGCAAGAACGGAATCCTGTACCCCTCTCTTAGCAACTTCACAGACTGAGCGTCTGCACCTCTGTTCTCCCAAGCCTGCCAGTAGTTCTTGAGCCTGGCTCCCACTGCTGTCTGGAGAGGTAGGCAGTCAGATTCTGCCTTTTGAAGACTTGGAACCCTTCTTCTTTTTGCCACGTTGACTGTCGGCACAGGTACCTCCTCTGCTGGAGGTTCTGCCACGAAAGGGCGGGATGAACCTAGACGCTGGTGTGTCCATCCTAGGTCTAGGCACGGAAGGTAAAGCTGTGACTTTACGTGCGGAAGACGCCACCAGGTCATGGGTATCCTTCTGGATCAACGAGGCAGCAATCCCCTTGATCAGCTCTTCCGGAAAGAGACACTTGGAAAGCGGAGCAAACATCAACTCCGACTTCTGGCATGGTGTGATCCCCGCAGACAAGAAGGAGCAAAGGTGATCTCGCTTCTTAAGCACTCCGGACACGTACGAAGCCGCAAGCTCGCCAGACCCATCCCGAATGGCTTTGTCCATGCATGACATGATAAGCATGGCAGAGTCCTTATCCGAAGGGGAGGTCTTTCTGCTTAACGCTCCCAAACACCAGTCCAGGAAGTTGAAGATCTCAAAAGCACGAAAAACTCCCTTCAACAGATGGTCCATGTCCGAAAAGGTCCAGCAAATCTTGGAGCGTCTCATAGCCAGCCTGCGGGGAGAGTCAACCAGACTTGAGAAGTCGCCCTGGGCAGAGGCAGGAACTCCCAAGCCGGGTTCTTCTCCCGTGGCATACCAGACGCTAGATTTGGAAGCAAGCTTGGTAGGTGGAAAGATGAAGGCTGTCTTCCCAAGTTGCTTCTTGGACTGCAACCACTCTCCCAGTACCCTTAAAGCTCTCTTGGATGAGCGCGCGAGTACGAGTTTCGTAAAGGCAGGAGCTGCTGACTGCATGCCTAAAGCGAACTCAGAGGGAGGTGAGCACGGGGTTGCAGACACAAACTGGTCCGGATACAACTCCCTAAACAGGGCAAGGACTTTCCTAAAGTCTAAGGAGGGAGGCGTAGACTTGGGTTCTTCTATGTCGGAGTGCGGATCGTCCAAATGCGCAGCTTCGTCGTCATCAGATACTCCTTCATCCGAATGCTGAGGAGGAAGCGGCAAAGGTGGAGAAGAAAGCTGAACGGCTGAATCCGGCAGCACGGGTGCATGCGTAGCTGCACTGGATCCAACATCATGCCGCTGCTGGTCAGTCTGAGAGCTGGCAACAACAAAAGCGGAGTGCTGGTGCGTGGGAGGGACTGCCGTGGGTTGCGGAGACTGCCGCATTGCGTCAAAACACGGCAGCTTGACAGCACCTTCCCACTGCTGATGCGGTAGCTCACGCATGTCAACGGAGGGTGCCGCATGTCGGCTAACGTCAACATGCGTCTGGCAGGGTCGACTGCGCATCGGTGGTGGAGCTCTCACAGGCGGAGTGTGGGAGCAGGCAGCCGCAGTATCTGCTGAGCGCACAACCGTGGCAGGTTGTAGGTTAACAGGTGCAGTGTCAACCTTCTCAGCACGATACTCCTGCATGAAGGAAGCAAGCTGAGACTGCATAGTCTGCAGCATAGACCACTTAGGGTCTACCGTGGTTGGTGCGGCAACAGACGGAGTGATTGCCTGCTGCAGAACCACTCTACCTCTCTTGGGAGGTGTGCAGTCTTCGGAAGACTGCGGCGAGTCCGAACTGACACAGTGGCTACACCTGGGCCGTTGGACTCGCTCGGAAGGGACCTTGCGCTTGAGAGGTCGTGAGACCTTGGTCCAACGTTTCTTCCTAGAAACTTCTTCCACAGACGAGGAATGAATGGGCTCACTCGTCTGTTTGTGGATGGGACGATCTCTGCAAGATACGTCCGCAACCACTGAGGGTACATCCGTACGCTGATCAAGGCCTGTCGAACCCTTTGGTCCTTCGACATTGCTTCTCCCCTGGGCTTGGGAGCTTGCAAGAGGTCCCGGACTGGGAGGACGACTGGCACGAACAGATGCACCCTCATGCGTAACACTGACACTGACACTTTTCACCGCACTTGCACTCACTACACTTCCCACTGCACTTTTCTCTTTCAACTCTTTGACATCGGCCAAAAGTTGATTCCGGTCATTAGCTAATGACTCCACTCTGTCACCAAGAGCCTGAATGGCACGCATCATGTCCGCCATCGAGGGTTGAGCACTAGTAGCAGGGTCGGGAGTCACCACTACAGGGGAAGGAATAGGTTGAGGGGCATGGGGAGAGGAAAAATCAAAAGAGCGAGACGAACTCCTCCTGATCCTATCCTTCTCTAGCCTACGTGCATTCTTAAGGAATTCATTAAAATCGAATTCCGAAAGCCCAGCGCATTCCTCACATCGATCTTCCAATTGACAGGATTTACCCCTACAATTGGAACAAACGGTGTGAGGATCTATAGAGGCCTTCGGAAGACGCCTAGAACAGTCCCTAGCGCTACACTGCCTGTACTTAGGGACTTGAGAATGGTCAGACATCTTGAATTAGCCAAGGGGGGAATCCAAAATCTATCAAAGTCGTCAACAATAAATCCAAAACTAATCAAAAAAGCTTGATAAGTTAATGATAATAACTCCTGTACAGCGAAAGCTAATATCTAGAGAGAATACATCACCAAAAAGCGTGAAATCAACTCCAGAAACAACAGCGTATCCAAGTAGGTCTTGCCGGTGGCACGACAGAGGAAAAATTGGTTCTTGTTGACAAGAAGTACCTGAGTACCTACTCGACAGATGGCGCTGTTGTTGTACACCCCCACCTGTATAGCGATCGCTGGCGTATCCCGACCTTAGGTTTTTTCTGTCGGGCAACAGAGTTGCAGCCACATGATCATCGGGTAAGATTAATATTGAAAAAACATAATCCCTTTATCTAATACAACTTAAAAACTTTAGTTTTTAAGAAAAATGTACTTTTCATAAATATCGATACAAAGAAAAAATTGTAATACTATAACGATAGACTGAGAACTGCGTAGCTTAAATAAACTGAACGCTAGTTAATCTTTGAAAACAGATCGCAGATTATCCAAAGAAAGCATACCAAAAGGACAAAAACTTTCTTAAAATAACATAATCCTTTTATTTTATATAACTAACTTTGTAAGATAGTATTAACTTATCCTTCTTTGTAGGAAAAGAAAGAAAATGCAAGTCATACACAACCTTACGTCATATGACTGTGACGTCATAGATGAGGCGGGGTGTTTACCTATAGCCATTATGCTATCGTTAGTTTAAAATAGGTTGAAAAATTTCTAATCCTACATTTTAAGCTATAACATAGCAATCAAATATCAAAAAAAACAAAATAAGCAAATGCCAAAATCCGTATATAGGAGTACATCACCAATATACTGCTAAAATCCAGGTTAATCACGAGTGAATTCCTACAATGTTGCCAAAATGGCGGCAGGAGAAAATCTGGTGCTGGATGGAATGGTTCTGCCTAGCTCCGGTGGTGGCGCTAGTGTACACCTGGCACCTATATCTACGATTGCCGCGAGATTTTGAATTTCTGCCGGACGTCAGGGACTGAAGCCATTGTTCTACAATCAGCGGGTAAGTTTAATGTTTAAAAGAGTTAGTTTTACTATTCTTTTAAAGTGCGCAGCTCAACATTACCACTTGCCAACACATACATCTTGATGTTACTGTTTTCTGGCGAGCGAAGCGAGCCCACGGCTGAACAAGAGCCATTGTATTTAAACATTTTAACAGAAAATATATGTTTTCCTCTAGTAAATAACGTGATTTAACTGGTTTCACCTTCATTTCAACTGCAACAACAACCAGTTCAGCTACTTGAAGTTGGTCGAACTGGTTGTTCTGTTTGTTTGCGGTTGAAATGAAGGTCAAATTTGGTTAAATCACATTATTTGCTA
>NC_090737.1:41365976-41380976 GCF_036898095.1 Palaemon carinicauda | reverse complement strand
TTTCCAAGGGCTTTGTTCTCAAATCAACTAATTCTATTAGAGATCATTTCATTGTCATACCATGACTCATGTCCATAGAGTAACACTGATCTCACTAAACTGATACATAGTCTGATTTTTATATGCAATTTCAGCCGATTTGATTTCCAAATTTTACTTAACCTAGCCATGGTCTGATTTTTTTTTTTTCAATCTTTCACTAAACTCTAATTCTAAAGTCTCTGTATTGGAGATCATAGTTCCTAAATAGGTAAATGATTCTACCTCAATAATCTTTTCTCCTTCCAATGATATTTCATCTTCCATTGCATACTCCATTTTCATCATCTCTGTCTTTCTTCTATTCATCTTCATCCTAACCACGTGTGATAATTCATGTACTCTGGTAAGCAAGCATTGTAAATCCTGTGGTGTTCTGCTGACAAGGACAGCATCATCAGCATACTCTAGGTCTGCTAAATTCCCATCACCAATCCAGTCCAATCTTCCTCCACCATCTCTGACTGTTCTACTCATTATAAAATCCATGAGGAGAATAAACAACATAGGTGACAACACATTCCCTTGGAGTACTCAGCTGTTCACTGGAAATTCATTTGATGAGACTTCATTATTCATTAACTTTGCAATTGCTATGCTCATGAACAGATTTAATCCAATTTACATATTTAATAGGAATTCCATAATAACCCAGGACTCTTCATAAATTGGTCAGTGCACACTATCAAAGAAATGCCATCAAAAGTGGACTTCTATATATATATATATATATATATATATATATATACATATATATATATATATATATATATATATATATATATATATATATATACTGTATATATATATATATATATATATATATATATATATATATATATATATATATATATTCTTATGAAGTTGGTCTAGTATAAAGTAAATACAGTTGTTTAATAATGATTTTATTTGCATTTTATTTGTGCATTGAAGAGAGGTTAGCCAGCTCTTAAGATAAGTTCTCCTCATGTAGATTCAAGTATAATATGTAAGTTACGTAAGACCTTCGTTGTTAATTTCATTGTATTTTCTATTCAAGTTAGTATATGGAAATTTACGTTCTTTTTAAGAATTAACTTTTTTATTTCATATTTTTGTTACGAAGTCTTACTTAATATGTTTGAGAGTGTAATGTGATCATAAACGACAGGAACAAGGGGTTATGTAATGTTCTTTTATACTTTATGAGGTATTGCGTCATGTTTGTGAGAGAATACGCAGTTACTAGGTGCTTTGGAAAATTCTGTACCATATGCTTTGGAAATTTCACAAAGGATCTAATGATAGGATGTTATCTTTTTTTTATTTCGGGGACAAAGGGTGGGTGGAGCAATCTGACTGAGAGAGCCGTCTGGCGTGGCGTGAGTATACGTTCGGGAGAGCCATACTTGGTAACTCTGACACCTTTTGCCCGGCCCCCACACTTCCCTGTTCATTGGGAAGTTTCTGGAAGCTGCTAGGTTTTATATATAAGGTGACCTTCAGTGTTAGATAGTCATATAGAGAATTGCAGCCTTAAGACAGCCAACATCCCCTCTCCCTCTCTCGCACGCAGCTCAGAGTATTGTTTTAAAAATGTTCAGTACTTATAGTGTGTCCTGTTCTAAGTGACTCCGTGCCCCCGAGCAAATTGTGTGTTGAAAAGATACATAAGATGAAACGGTGATTTTAGTTCATTGTATTAAGGCGAGTGCTGGCATTGTGTAAAGATTTTGTAATAGGCCCTTTAGGAAGGTTAAATTTTGTATTCAGATTTAATTTCAAGTGAAACAAGTGATTGTATAATTTTCATAAGTGTTATTTCTTTTTCTTAGTCTATGGCTTATTCAGATTTAATATTCAAAGTCAAGTAATTATATAATTTATATAGAATATATTTATTTTTGTAAAGAGTATATTATTTCCAATCACCATTGTTTAGAATAGAATCCGATTGTATCCTGTTAAAGAGCCGTAGTAAGTCATAAATAATTCTTAAGAATAATTACCCAGTTTAGTTTTGTGTGTACTTAAGAGACCTTTGGATATTCAGTGTTTTATGTGTTGCTGTCTGGGAGTTATTCAACTGTCTCAGAATTCATGTATTAATATTTCAAAGTATATCAGTTTTAATGTAAAAGCAAACAAGTGATTTTGGAATTTGAGAGGTTGATTAACTTGCTAGTCGTAGTATGTACTATATTATATGTTTGGTTCCCAATCACGAGCTATAGTGTATAATATATTTTTGGTGCCCAGACCCGGGAGCCATAATAGTATAATATATATTTTTGGTGCCCAGACCTGGGAGCCATTACTTTATGGTATATATACATATATATATATATATATATATATATATATATATATATATATATATATATATATATATATATATATATATGTATATATAAATAAACAGTTGTGTCTACTCCACTGCAGGACAAATGCATGAGATATGTCTTTGGTCATCACCATGATGGCCACTGTAGATTGGTGATGGTGGGACAGTTTTGTCTTATCGCTAACAGCAAAACAACCTAGTATGGGTGGCTCTGACTAGTACAGTCTCTGCTAATATTGATGACATATAAACTATTTCACCACGTTAAGGTATCCCGACTCAGAAAAGGATATATATGTATATATATATATATATATATATATATATATATATATATATATATATATATATATATATATATATATATATATATGTATCTGCCGTTATCTGTCCAATGCAGAACAAATGCCTCAGACAAGTCTGTCAACTTGTGTCTTTTTATGGTCTCTCTGTGCCAGTCTACACCTGCAAACTTTATTAGTTTGCCAATTCATCGTCTTTTCTTCCTTACACTTCTTCTTTTATAATATCTTGGGACCCATTCTGGTGTTCTTGGTGTCCATCTATTGTCTACTATTCTCATTATATGTCTTTTTCTTACATGTTAGAATATCCTATACTTTATATTGCTCGCATATCAATGTTGCTCTTTTTCTGTCTCTTAGTGTTATTCTCATCATTATTCTTTCCATAGCTCTTTGAGTTGTAACTAGTTTATGTTCTAAGGCATTAGTAAGGCTCAAAGTTTCTGATGGATATGATAATACTAGTAGGGCAATCACATTAAATACTTTTATTTTTAGAGAAAGGGGCATTTTATGTTTAATAATCTATTGTTTTTTTGTTTTTTTTTAACCAAATGCTCTCCATCTCATGCTTATCCTTTTAATTTTGGTCACGCATCTGGGGAAAACACTTACTGTCTGTCCCAAGTACTTATTTATCAACAATCTCTAGAGCTTCGTCTTTAACTCTTATTTGATATCTCTGCATTTTCATTGAACATTTTCTTAGTCTTACTCATATTCATTTTCAGTCTTACATTTCTGCTTCCTCCATTCAAATCTTCTATCATCTTTTGTAATTCCTTCCATGATTCACTAAGCACAACTCTGCCATCTGCAAATCGTAAGTTGTTAAGGTATTCCCCATTAATATTGATTCCTACATTTTCCAAACCTAAATTCTTAAACAAAAAACTTCTTCGAGGCATGCTTTGAATAATTTAGGAGAGTTGAGGTCTCACTGTCTAACTCCATCCTCAATCAGAATTCTCTCATCTTTATGTAGTCTGAGGGTTACTATACTTCTTGTTTAGATATCTTCAAGTGTTCTAGCATAAGATTCTACTATTCCTTGTTTTTGAAGGGCTTTCATTATTGTTAAGGTTTTGACAGAATCGAAAGCTTTCTCAGTCTATAAATGCCATGCATAGTGGTTTGTCATTTTCTGTTGATTTCCCCATAAGCTGGTTAATTACATGGACATGGTCAGTTGTTGAATACCAATTTCTAAAGCTTGGATGCTCTCTTGGTTGATTAAAGTCTAGCTGTATTTCTATTCAGTCTAATATGATCTTTGTAAATATTTTATATTTTACGGAGAGTATACTTATTTGGCGGCAATCTTTTAGGTTTTTTGTGTCTCCCTTTTTGTGAATTTCTATAATTTGTATAAAGTTTTTCCAAGCTATAGGTGTAGAGAATTCATGCAGACATTTATATATATATATATATATATATATATATATATATATATATATATATATATATATATATATATATATATATATATTTAGGTAGCATGTATGTTTATATATAGATTTAGATAAATATAAATGTATATATGCATCAACAAATAATAATAGTTAGATGTATATTTATTCAGGGAAACATATCAAAATAGAAGGTAATAAATCTCGAAGCGGTATGTACATATTTTGCAATAAACTCTGTGCGCAACGTTTATTTAGCCTACATTGATAACCATGCTAGCCACCACCCTTCATTCTCTCCCACTCCAACATGGCTGCCGTCTATACATATGCACCTCCATTAGGCGAAGGGTCTCGCGACATCTAGTGGTAGGATATCTATGAGTGGACATGATACTGAGAATGCTGCCATAGTGATGAAGACAAGGTTAGAACATACAGTAATAGATTTAAAATTAAATTTCGTTATTTACGTATGGAGGTAGCCCAAATGATACAGCAAAGTATATTCTAGCTGTAAAGAATTAAAAAAAAATAGAAGCAGTAACATAGAATTAAGAAAATTACAATCGCTAGCAAAGAAGTTTCCCGATTTTTTACACAGGCTTCTAAGAATTTTTCCCACCGTTATCCCTACATTAAAGGGTCAATTGTCTGTACCACTCTCCGATGCTTTCTATCAAAGGCATCCTCTTCCATCAAACTGCCTACTAAAGGTTGCATTATTGCTAGAGCCCGTGCTTGGCCACAAGGGCAAGGCAATCTTAAGGAAAACTTCTTTCCGTATGATTTTCACCTTATTTCGTCGTCTAATTATCTTCCTCCCGCTCCATCTTCCCCCACCCCCCAACAGGCTATGGAAGTTAAAGATCAAATTAAGTAAATAATGCTGTCTTTGTAGGAGATAACGAATGACAATGAACCTTTTTTATATGTTTTAGATTGCCTGATCCTTCTGTCCAGACACGGACTCTTGCAATTGCAGATTGTCACGCTTTGGATCCGCGTTTGGTCACTCTGGTCGACAAGACAACAAAGAAACTATTATTATTATTATTATTATTATTATTATTATTATTATTATTATTATTACTTGCTAAGCGACAGCCCTAGTTGGAAAAGTAGGATGCTATTAGCCCATGGGCCCCAACAGAGAAAATAGCCCAGTGAAGAAAGAAAACAAGGATAAATAAAATATTTTAAGAACGGTAACATTACAATAGATATTTCCTATATAAACTATAAAAACTTTAACAAAACAAGAGGAAGAGAAATTAGATAGAATAGTGTGCCCAAGTGTACCCTCAAGCAAGAGAACTCTAACCTAAGATAGTGGAAGACCATGGTACAGAGGCTATGGCACTACCATAGACTAGAGAACAATGATTTGATTTTGGAGTGTCCTTCTCCTAGAAGAGCTAAAGAGTCTCTTTTACCCTTACCTAGAGGAAAGTAGCCACTGAGCAATAATAATGCAGTAGTTAACCCCTTGGGTGAAGAGGAATTGTTTGGTAATCTTAGAGTTGTTAGGTGTATGAGGATATAGGAGAATCTGCAAAGAATATGCCAGACTATTCGGTGTATGTGTAGGCAAAGGGAAAGTGAACCGTAACCAGAGAGAAGGATCCATCTGGCCATTCAAAGGACCACATAACTCTCTAGCGGTAGTATCTCAACGGGTGGCTGGTGCCCTGACTAACCTACTATCTATGATATAAGGATTTTTTACAACTTGAGAGAGAGAGAGAGAGAGAGAGAGAGAGAGAGAGAGAGAGAGAGAGAGAGAGAGAGAGAGAGAGAGAGAGAGAGAGAGAGGTTGATTTCAATCTTCCACATATCTCTTACCACATTCCTCTTGTAGCAACTATTGAACGGAAGATGTTGATTATTGATTCACTTCTATCAAATTTTGAAGGTTTTCGTAAATTCCAAGCTTTATCTCGTGATTTTATTTGATTCTTCCTATTAAACATTTCTCCAAAGAAAAGCCTGGTTTTTATTTCTCTGAAGATTTTCCTTTTTCTCCGATTTTATTCTATCCACTGTACTATTTTTTATAGATACAAGTTACCACGCAAATTAAAACAGCTTTGTTTGCAATATATGTTACATTCAGAACCGGTAAATTTATCGAACAATTATAGAATTATGGAGTTTTCATGCCATGTAGATTCGTTAATCATGTCATATTTCAATCTTACAAATGATATTGACCAAAAATCGTAGCATTCAAACAACTTTATAATCCCAGTTAAAGTTCGATTTTCAATAGTTAGGGATTTCGCCCTAGATACTGAACAGAACAAAATCTAATCGATAAAACAGCCATATCAGAGTTTTCTAGGAACTGATCTTACTCCTCGAACATTTTATTGTCACTTGACATGGTTTTATCTCCTTAAACAGTAAACAAAAGCACTTAATTTACAAACAGGAATATGCACACCAACAGAACATGAATAAACATAAAAAACAAATGATACTGAGATTTACATCTGACGCTCGTTCGTTCGTTTACGATCGCCTTGCCTATAGCAAGACACGGCTCTTGCACTAGGGCAGAAGAGAGAGAGATTCAGACGTAGATACATATCAGGACAACTTAGATCTAAGTGAGCCCTGATACATACATATACCAGGGGCTAGAGAGGGGGCAGTTGAAATTTACTGCAGTATTAAATCGAAAATATTTTGTCTCTATCGACTGTATTATAGTAGCATATTGGACATTATATATATATATATATATATATATATATATATATATATATATATATATATACATATACATATATATACGGTATATATATATATATATATATATATATATATATATATATATATATATATATATACAGTATATTAATTAAAATCACGTTTGCTTGTGATATATGTTCATATATATATATATATATATATATATATATATATATATATATATATATATATATATATATAATAGATGGAGATTTCATAGTAGTAAAACTCAATGAACATTACACCAAATGTCCTACAGCTTGGAAAAACTTTATAATTATGCTAATTCACGAAAAAGAAGACATAAAAGACCATTAAAAATTGCCGCCCAATAAGTTTACTCCCAGTAATATAAAGAATATATACAAAGGTCATATTAGGCCAAATAGAGAGACAGGCAGACTTAATCCACCAAGAGAGAAAACAGGCTTTAGAAGTGACTATTCAGCAACTGACTATATCCCTGTAATTAACCAGCTAATGGAAAAAATCAACAGAGTATGTCAAACCACTGTGTATGGCACTTTCAGACTGATAAAGCTTTTGATTCTGTCAAAAGCGTCAGCATTAATGAAAGCCCTTCTTAAAATATTCGTTTATTATTTATCTTGTACTTTATCTATTTCCTTGTATCCTTTCCTCACTGGGCTACTTTTCCCTGTTGGGGCCTTTGGGCATATAGCATCTTGCTTTTCCAACTAGGTTTATAGCTTACTTTGTAGTAAAAATAATGACAATAAAAGGGGAATCTTATGTTAGAACACTTTAAGATATCTATACGGGAAGTCCAACCACCCTAAATCTACATATAGTATAAATTTTGATTGAGAAAGGAGTTCGACAGGGAAACCACATCTCTCTTAAATTATTTACAGCGTGTCTAGAAGTTTTTAAGAATTTATATTAGGAAAATG
Source organism: Palaemon carinicauda (assembly GCF_036898095.1). Lineage (NCBI taxonomy): Eukaryota > Metazoa > Arthropoda > Malacostraca > Decapoda > Palaemonidae > Palaemon > Palaemon carinicauda. The sequence continues at coordinate 41,373,229 of NC_090737.1, read as the reverse complement.
TAGGAATTAACATTAATTTGAAATATTTTTGCAACTTGAGATTTGCAGATGACATGGTTCTGTTTATTGAATCATGGGGGGAATTGTAAAAGATAATAGAAGATTTGAATAAAGAATGAAGAAATATACTGTAGAAATGAAAATGAATATGAGTAATACTAAGATAATGTTCAATTAAAATGCAGAGACAACAAATAAGCGTTATGGAAAAACCTCTAGAGATAGTAAATGAATACATGTACTTATGTTTCTCCAGGACATGAGACCAAATTAATAGATTGATTGATTGATTTAAAGTTTTCAGGCATCTAAGGTAATTGACGCCGATATAATTTAGTCTATATATATAAAAAAATAAAAGAATATTCAATTAAAACCATAAAAGTTGAATCTCATTATAAAAGTTAGATAGTTTTCAGAAGACCTGCTTCTGAAATAAATCTAAAAATGCCACTTGCATAGTAGGACACATCATGTCCAAGAATCTTGGCAGGGATGAACCTGCCACCCTCACCTCGAGCCTCAAACAAATATATATTCCTTAAGTTATTATAATTGGGGCATTCGGCCAACAAATGCCTCACTGTTAGAGGTACCAAACAGTCGTCGCAATACGGTTGGTGTTGGCCCTTCAGCAGAAACTCGTGTGTCAACTGAGTGTGACTAATACAGAGACGTCTCTCAATTTTGGGGCATCATGTCATACCTCCAAGGAGACATGACATTTGTTACTTCTCTCATTTTATTGCCATCTAGACTATCCCAGTGCTGTTGCCATTTATTGCAAAGCAATTTCTTGATGTTAGGTAGGAAGTCATTACAGGGAATGGGATACCTTCCTGGCAGCAACTCGGATGCTGCATTCTTCACTAATGAATCTTCCTTCTCATTCCCACACGCATCTACATATCCTGGAACCCAACAAAATCGAACCATTATACCTCTCCTTCCAATAATAAAAAGCCATCCTAAAATCTTATAGAAGGATAGGCATAGGATGGAGAGGTTTTGGTAAAGAAAATAAGATTAGGAAAAGTAAAATATTACTATCTCTAAAAAGAAAAATATTTAATCAGATGGTCCTGGAACTAATAACTTATGCCTCAGAAACTTGGAGCCTTACAAAAGACTTAGAACAAACGCTATTTATAACTCAAAGAGCTATTGAGAGAATAATGATGGAATTAAAACAAAGACAGAAAAAAGTAACAAGGATACAAGAGCAAACTAAAGTAGACAATATTCAAAAAATTTGTAAGAAAAAGAAATAGACATGGGCAGGGCATATGAGAATGTCAGATAATAGCTGGACATTAAGAATAGCAGACGTGGTCACTAGATATTGCAAAAGAAGTAAGGGAAGGAAGAGAAGACGATGAACTGACGAGCTATGAAAGTTTGCTGGTATAGTCTGCCATACAAAGACCATAAACAGACAGGAGAGGAAGGGCATGACTGAGGGCTTTTTCCTACAGTAGACTAGCAATTGATGATGATTATATATATATATATATATATATATATATATATATATATATATATATATATATATATATATATATATATATATTGAGAACAGACTGAAAACAAATTCCTAAATCTAAACAATAATCTACATCTATGGTAATAATACAGACGAAGATAAAGTCCAGATCTGCAGCCGAAATCTTTATCGAAATCTTTTTGAATTACTGATAGTTTGCCATTGTATTTCTAGAACCTCTCTCTCTCTCTCTCTCTCTCTCTCTCTCTCTCTCTCTCTCTCTCTCTCTCTCTCTCTCTCTCTCTCTCTCTCTCTCTCTCTCTCTCTCTCTCTCTCTAGGTTGATTTTATTTCTTAGTTAAATCTTACGTAATCTGCAACTGATATTCACTGTAACTAAATTCAGTTGTAACAGTTTCATAAAGTAATTGATATCTCTTCATAGAAAACTAATGCAATTAACATTAATGTGTCAGGATATGACGGTAGCTTATACCTAGAAAAAGATATTCTACGAACTACCCCATTACTTTAAATAAAAAAAAAAAAAAGTATATTTTGGCAACTGATATGTAATTCTTCTTGATGCAGACATAGAATGACCATAAATCATTATGTGATTATTATAATGATGGCAATGTCGAATGGTTTCAACTATATGGTAATTGTTCTTGTTTAGTAGCGAGTCTCCCTTTAGCAGTCATCTAGTGAAGATCTCTTCAAATCAGAGAATACGAGTAAAATACTTATAAAAAAGTTTTTTCCTTTCTATGAAATATATTTCCAAGCTACAATTATAGATTTGAAGGAAATAATTTTCAAAAGATGAATGAAGTCATAATTCATATCATCACTAATCATAACTCTCTGATTTCAAATTAACTATAGGTCGACAGTAAACACATAAGGAGATTTTTTTTAACGGCTATTTATAAGTGAATACAATAAGAAGGTAAACTTAAACCATTTGTACATTAACGGCGATAAGAGTTCATATTGATCCTACTCTACAATTTGTGATTAAAATGGGTTTGACACTAATGCTCGGGACTATCATAGATTTACTTTCAAATGTTGAATCATAAATACTGAAGGGTTTTATTTTTGAGCAAGAACGCCGTCGTAAGAAAAAAAATGTAAAAAAAAAATCAATTAAAGGATGAAACCTGAAAATAAAGATAACTGACAAAATAAATACTTTCTACCAATATACCTAGTTTAAGTCATTTTTTTAAATCCCAAGTTTAGCAATCAAATTTTTTTTTTATGAAAACCCTAAGGTTAACCGTCAAACTTTTTCCTTGGAAACCCCAAGTTTAACAGTCAAACTTTTTTTTTATGAAAACCCTAAGGTTAACCGCTAAACTTTTTCCTTGGAAACCCCAAGTTTAACAGTCAAACTTTTTTTTATGAAAACCCTAAGGTTAACCGCTAAACTTTTTCCTTGGAAACCCCAAGTTTAACAGTCAAACTTTTTTTTTATGAAAACCCTAAGGTTAACCGTCAAACTTTTTCCTTGGAAACCCCAAGTTTAACAGTCAAACTTTTTTTTATGAAAACCCTAAGGTTAACCGCTAAACTTTTTCCTTGGAAACCCCAAGTTTAACAGTCAAACTTTTTTTTATGAAAACCCTAAGGTTAACCGTCAAACTTTTTCCTTGGAAACCCCAAGTTTAACAGTCAAACTTTTTTTTATGAAAACCCTAAGGTTAACCGTCAAACTTTTTCCTTGGAAACCCCAAGTTTAACAGTCAAACTTTTTTTTATGAAAACCCTAAGGTTAACCGTCAAACTTTTTCCTTGGAAACCCCAAGTTTAACAGTCAAACTTTTTTTTATGAAAACCCTAAGGTTAACCGTCAAACTTTTTCCTTGGAAACCCCAAGTTTAACAGTCAAACTTTTTTTTATGAAAACCCTAAGGTTAACCATCAAACTTTTTCCTTGGAAACCCCAAGTTTAACAGTCAAACTTTTTTTTATGAAAACCCTAAGGTTAACCGTCAAACTTTTTCCTTAGAAACCCCAAGTTTAACAGTCAAACTTTTTTTTATGAAAACCCTAAGGTTAACCGTCAAACATTTTCCTTGGAAACCCCAAGTTTAACAGTCAAACTTTTTTTTATGAAAACCCTAAGGTTAACCGTCAAACTTTTTCCTTGGAAACCCCAAGTTTAACAGTCAAACTTTTTTTTATGAAAACCCTAAGGTTAACCGCTAAACTTTTTCCTTGGAAACCCCAAGTTTAACAGTCAAACTTTTTTTTATGAAAACCCTAAGGTTAACCGTCAAACTTTTTCCTTGGAAACCCCAAGTTTAACAGTCTTTTTTTTTTTTATGAAAACCCTAAGGTTAACCGTCAAACTTTTTCCTTGGAAACCCCAAGTTTAACAGTCAAACTTTTTTTTATGAAAACCCTAAGGTTAACCGTCAAACTTTTTCCTTGGAAACCCCAAGTTTAACAGTCAAACTTTTTTTTATGAAAACCCTAAGGTTAACCGTCAAACTTTTTCCTTGGAAACCCCAAGTTTAACAGTCAAACTTTTTTTTATGAAAACCCTAAGGTTAACCGTCAAACTTTTTCCTTGGAAACCCCAAGTTTAACAGTCTTTTTTTTTTTTTATGAAAACCCTAAGGTTAACCGTCAAACTTTTTCCTTGGAAACCCCAAGTTTAACAGTCAAACTTTTTTTTATGAAAACCCTAAGGTTAACCGTCAAACTTTTTCCTTGGAAACCCCAAGTTTAACAGTCAAACTTTTTTTTATGAAAACCCTAAGGTTAACCGTCAAACTTTTTCCTTGGAAACCCCAAGTTTAACAGTCAAACTTTTTTTTATGAAAACCCTAAGGTTAACCGTCAAACTTTTTCCTTGGAAACCCCAAGTTTAACAGTCAAAATTTTTTCTTGAAACCCCCAATTATAAGTCAAAAATTTTTATATGAAAAACCCAAGTTTAACAGTCAAATTTTTTTCTTGAAAATCCCAAGTTAAACAGTATTTTTTTTTCTTGTAAACCCTATGTTTAACAGTCAAACTTGTTTTCATGAAAACTCCAAGTTTAAGTCAAACTTTTTTTCATGAAAACCCCAAGTTTACAAGTCAATTTTTTTTATTGAAAATCCCAAGTTTAACAGTCAAACTTTTTTCTTGAAAACCCCATGTTTAAGAGTCAAACCTTTTTCTTGATAATCCCAAGTTCAACAGTCAAACTTTTTTTCTTGAAAACCCCAAGTTTAACAGTCAAACGATTTTCTTGTAAATCCCAAGTTTAACAGTCAAACTTTTTTCTTGAAGACCCCAAGTTTAACAGTCAGACTTTTTTCATTGAAAACCCCAAGTTTAAGTCAACCTTTTTTCTTGAAAACCTCAAGTTTAAGTCAAACGTTTTTCTTGTAAATCCCAAGTTTAACAGCCAAACCTTTTTCTTGAAAACTCCAAGTTTAAGAGTCAAACTTTTTTCTTAAAAACCCCCAGTTTGATAGTCAAACTTTTTTTTTGAATAAGGTGGGGGGGGGGGGGGGTTTCGTCACCCCTGCGACCCACCCTGGATCCGCTAGTGGTGACGCATGGTCGGTGTGCTTGTCTTGCCCTTTCAGTGCTTATATTGTCTACCACAGCTTACGATTGATGTTCGTAACATTTGTTGCTGTATTTGGTATTTTTCACAGAGACTCCAGGAGTACTTCAGCCACTGCATCGTGTGAACTATTGCTCTTTGAATATATCTTGTTTTAAAGGCCTGATCTTGTGCTGCCGTTATCACCCCTTCAGTTTTCTTGTTAAGTTCTTCCCTCCGTAGCCACTGCCATGTTTCGTTATAGGAGAATTCCTCAGTTTGTCTCATGTCTGTGTATTGTTTTCTTCACCATTCTTCTAGTCTCTTTTTTTCCGTTCTCTCCTTATATACTTATGGGTCTTAACTCTTAATCCTCCGTTATAAAGTTTTCTTCCCATGAACTCTTTAGTCATACATTTACACTGGTCTTTAGATACTGTCTCAACACTCTACTTTCGACGATGGCACAAGTTATCGTGCTGATGAGTCTTTTTTCATTTTTGCTACGTGGCACATAAAGCCTCTGAATGTTTGCTCTTGGGTGCAGTGCTTGAAACAGGTTCATTACCTTTCTAGTTTTTTTTTTATATCCATGATGCGTAGCTCTGACTTCCACTGCATTATTACAACACTGCACCTACTTACTGACACTGCTCAGATGTACTGTATATTGCCTTTACTGTGTTTCCAAAGTTAAGCTTTGACTTCATTACAGCTTTTATTCTTTCCACGTATTTTCGTGTAATCTTTTTCATCCTCTCACAGTGTTATATTGCTTCTCCTTCTATTACCCCGAGATATTTATAGCTTGCTTCATCTATTACGTGATGACACTTCCACGCAGCAGCTTTATACCTTCAGTCCTTGTTATTTTTCCTCTCTCTGTGCTAACTAGAACACACTTTTATATTCCCAACATTATCTTGATGTCTTCTGATACAATTTTTACCATCTGGATTAGCATGTCTATATCCTTAGCATTTTTCCTAAACAGCTTGATGTCATCCATCCCGTTTTCCAGAACATGTAGGTATAGTTTTCCAGTTTAGCATTGTATTCTTGAGGAAGTAGATAGCATTATCATCTACACCATATATCTTTAAGCATGCTATCAGCGATGAGGGTGGTATTTTGTCGAAGGCTTTCTTGTAGTATAGGCCTATCCATTTCATACTCATGTTCCTTTTCCTTCTCTCGGTGTTCTTCATTACAATTTTGTCTATCAGTAACTGGTCTTTTATGCCTCTGCATATCTTTCTGCGTCCTTTTTGCTGGCTGAGAAGGATGTTTGTTTCCTACAGGTAGATGTAGTACTGCTGTCTTTCGCTGATGATAACAGTTAGTAGCTTCCATATTATTGGTAGGCAGGTAATTGGTCTAAAGGTGCTTGCTACATGTATCCTATATTTTTGTCTCTTTGTATTATTATTATTATTATTATTATTATTATTATTATTACTAGTAGTAGTAGTAGTAGTAGTAGTAGTAGTAGTAGTAGTAGTAGTAGTAGTAGTAGTATCATTATTATTATTATTATTATTATTATTATTATTATTATTATTATGATGATGATGATGATGATGACGATTATTATTATTATTATTATTATTATTATTATCATTATTATCATTATTATTATTATCATTAAATGGATCCTAGAACAATAACAGCACATTCACAAAACAATGAACTATTTGCATTTCTATAATCTCTTCATCACTTTATTCTTTCCTTGTGTTTTCGTCATATCCTTTCTTAGAATTTATCTGCAGGTTAGGACGTACATCCGCCCTCTGAATATAAAATAAGTTTCTGTACGTCGTATTGGAGTGTTTTACAAACAGTATGAATTATGATATCAGCATTCTAACACTTTTAATCTTTTCTCATCTGTCTAGTGTTCTTTGTTATGGGTTTCTTCTCGCAAGATTGCGATGAATGTTAAGGTTATTCCTAGCAGTGGCCGTTAATTTTCCACTCACCACAATGATGTCTCACACTGCAAATGCAATTAGGAGAGAGAGAGAGAGAGAGAGAGAGAGAGAGAGAGAGAGAGAGAGAGAGAGAGAGAGAGAGAGAGAGAGAGAGAGAGAGATCTAACCACACCATGCAAGCCATGCAAGCCATACCAGCTTTTTACGCATTGCCAGTTCGTCGTACATTACCTACTAAATTGTCTCCCTAGAATGACCTTATCTTATCAGATCGTCAGATACGA
>NC_090737.1:41321696-41361696 GCF_036898095.1 Palaemon carinicauda | reverse complement strand
GAAACAAAATTGCTCATATTTCATATATTTTGATTTTCTAAGGATAAATAAAACAACATTAATTATAACATTATTATTACATAGTACTTGGTAAGATATCTTTTGCCGCAAAAGTTAACCTATAGACAGATGTTAAAATTGGTTAGCGAGTTCGTTATGATCGGCGATGGAACGTACTAAACAAAGTAATGGGTTTGGTTGTGGTGACATGTTTGGCAGTAGCATGATATAAAATAGTCTTTATTTAATTTAATTTTTGGTTTCAAAAGTACTATACAGTATAAAAGAATTTCAAACAATTTAGATGAAACGGAGCACAACCCACTACTACTGGATGATAGCGGTAGTCTTGCACGAAAGCAACAATGGTGTTCCCATGACGATGCTGTTCTGTTGATTTTTTTTTTTGGAAACTTTTCAATATTTCAAATGGCACTGTTGATTTTGATGGTTTTTAATTTAAAGTTTAATGAATAAGGATTTTTCACCATAATCACAACGTAAGTATAAAAATTAATTAGTACAAATATGGAATATTAAACATATAGGTGTTGGACAGTTAGGCTAGCCTAGCGACAAGTTCACACAACAGATGGGCAAACCTTAACATTTTTCATCCAAAACTAGTCTTAAAATGTTTGAACAGAAATCTTTCTCTCACATTCTCCCCCCCCCTTCTCAGACATCGGGGAACCATCACCCCCCCCCAATACAATTAAGAAAACAATAGATTTCCTACGCTTCGCGGTGCTTGACTCGCGGATTTAGAATGCTCCTCGCAGATACAGGAAAATTAATTTTTAAAAACTATCGATCGCGTAATTGAGGAATCGCGTAATTAGAACACGTGTAATTCGGGACCCTACTGTATATATATATATGTATATATATATATGTATATATATATATATATATATATATATATATGTATATATATATATGTGTATATATATATATATATATATATATATATATATATATGTGTGTGTATGTATATATGTATATATATATATATATATGTATATATATATATATATATATATATATATATATATATATATATATATATATATATATATATATATATATATATATATATATATATATATATATATATGTATATATATATGTATATATATACATATATATGTATACATATATGTATATATATATATATATATATATATATATATATATATATATATATATGTATATATATATATGTATATATATACATATATATATCCATATATATATATATATATATATATATATATATATATATATATATATATATATACATATACATATACAGTGGTACCTCTACATACGAATTTAATCCGTTCCACAACCGACTTCGGATGTAGAAACGAATTTTCCCATAAGAATAAATTGAAATAGGATTACAGGTAATCCGTGGTTGAGCCCAAAAACCTATGATAACTCCTTAATAAATTACTACACATAATTACACATGACAATATGCACTCTAAATTAGATAATAGACATGTATAAAAGAATAATTATCAAGAAATAATAAATAAGAAATGGGTTTTTAGCGTCACTTTACCTTAGATAGTCCAGCGCAGGTGTTGGTCTTGCTACGCAGAGAGGAGACGGACGGGCGGCGAGGAAATAGAGAGGGTGACTACAATAAACGTACACTACTGTAACTTATTCTAACTCACACTAAGTGAACTTTAACCTAACTTAGATTATTTATTTTTTTTATTTTTATATTTTATATTTTTTTTATTTTTATATTTTATATTTTTTTTACATTTTTTTCTTTTTGATGATTAATTTTAATTACTTTCACTCTCTCCACTTAAAATTGATTGAATTTTTTTCTCTTCACTCTTTGCCATTTTCTTTGAACCACTTCCTTCCTCTTCATCACTAGTTCGCTTCATAGTTTTTTAAAGAAGCTATCGATAGAAAGTTGCTTGGTACAGCTTTTCAGAATGTTTCGATAATAAGTTAGGGAAACATCATCGAACTGCGCAACTACACGACAAACCTGCAATTTTTTTGGATGGTATTTGTCGATGAAGTCGACCACGTCTTGATATTTTCCTAACACCTCTTTTATTTGCGCCGAACCTAACACGTGCTACCTCCTCGATCCCTTCCTCATCATCACTCATGTGCTCAGACATAGCATGGAGTTCCTTGAGCTCCTCTGTAGTAAGTTCGTCGTGATGTTCTTTTGCAAGTTCACTCACGCGGACGCCACGCTCATGCTTTTTAATAATTCCTTGCTTTATTTCTAAAGAAAGCATTTCCTTATTCCTTTTCTCACCACTACCACTTGCGAAACTAAGCCTTTTAGGACCCATGATTTACGTAAAATACCGTAAAAGGATGAACGTAAAAAATCACGATTAAAAAACAGTTAATAGCAGAACACACAGGGCACAACCACACGAAGCCGACGAGAACAGAGGAATGTCCCAAGCCACGCTAATTGAGGGTCCCTCCTAGGTAGAAATGCTGCCTTCTATCGGCGGAAATAAAAAATACATCCAGCGCTATGAGTACCATCTACTTGTACGGGTATTGTTTACTTCGGGTGTCGAAAAAAAATTCAGGTGTAGAGTAGGAATGTGTTCGAATTGTACTTCGCGTGTCAAAAAATTCGGATACAACCGGTACGACGAAAATTGCTTACTTCGTGTGTCAAAATACAATTTGGGTGTAGAGTCGAAAAATTGCTCGAATTTTACTTCGGATGTTGGAAAATTCGGATGTAGATACGTTCGGATGTAGAGGTTCCACTGTATACATAACTGTTACTCTTAGTCCTCTGGGCTCACACAAGGTTACAGAACGGTTAAGCAAAAATAAATGCACTTCTTTAACCAAATCACACAGGGCCAGTCATAAAAACGAAATTAATTTTACAATATAAACTGTGCATACAAATACACTTCACTTTCAAATTAAACACACAATATAACCAGTGATTGAGAGCACTATACTGTACAGGGTATACGTTGGAGAGAAAGCACTATGGCTGAAGAGGTGCTTGTGAGAGGATTGTCGAATGTTGGCTCTTTCGGAATGTCAGGCTGGATCTCTCCCTCTTATGCATCGCTAGGCCCTTATATGTAATCCTAATACATTCTGGAATCTTCCAATGGATTCAAACAATATTCTCAGTGCGTGTGCACAAGGTCCTTGCAGTTCTTCGCGGCGTCAATGTTGCCAACTTGGCAGTTTGAAGTATGGTTTTATCGTCACCTGACAATGGCAATCCTCTCAGCTAACTCAGCCCACCTCCTCTCGTAACATTAAAAAAAAAAGATTAAGTCTAGTCTAGAACCTTCATGCAATTTCCAACCACATAGAAACATGATGCAATATCTAGCGCTTATACTTCATGTGTGCCATACATACCTTTTAAGAAGATTACATAAGACTTCGTAACCAAATTATGTGAAATGAAAATTTTATTTTTTAAAATAACGTAAATTTATATACAGTATACAGAACTGAATGAAAATATAACTAAATGAATGACGACAGTCTTATGTAATTTACATGCCTTTACTTAATCCTATGTATCTCTTAAATACACAAATGAAATACTGTACGTGAATTGAATAATCTACTCATGTTAGACCAGCTTCGTAAGAGAGAGTGTGTGTGTGTGTGTGTATATATATATATATATATATATATATATATATATATATATATATATATATATAAGGGATTTTGACGAAGGAAAAATCTATTTCTGGGTCGACCTGTGACGCCCGGTGAAAAGGTCCTTCTTGTCACTTTTCTGATATAAATACTTCCAAATATACCAGAGAAAGTTAAAGAATGGAATGCAGAGGTTACTACCCTCGCGCGAGCACCCTAAGGGCATCGTGTATAAAGATAGGGCCAAATATACCAGAGAAAGTTAAAGAATGGAATGCAGAGGTTACTACCCTCGCGCGAGCACCCTAAGGGCATCGTGTATAAAGATAGGGCGTGTGAAAACCACTATTCATAGGTCGTCTTCCATTTAGATAATTCCTTCACCAATAAGGGGTGAGCCGCTACAGCGGCCCTAACCAAACCAACCTGATCCACTGCACCGACGCCCGACCCGAGCGCCATCTACACATCCTTCTTTTTGGACTCGTCTGCGACGCTACCTTTGTTTTTGTGCTCTCTTTTTGCTGGGTTTTTTGGATTTCTTCGCCATGGCTGAAGCTCTCCTTCCACCTGCACCAATGTTAAGTACCATAGATTGTTTTGGCATTATTTTTGACCCGGGCTTCTACGCCTTATTTACATATTGCGTGTGTGTTAGTGCGTTCGGCTTGATGCTGCCCCGCGTCCTACGCGGCCTTTGTTATCACTTGTTTACATGCCTTCGGGTATTTAATGTCATGCTAGGTTCTTTTTAATCTTAAGTTAGAATATTGGCCATGTGCCATTATTTAGAACCGCTGTTTTTACTTTTAAGTACTTATAAGTCGCTTCCGAGTCCGTTTCTTGTGTTAACGAAGAGTAGCGTTCGGGGTTTTATTATAGTTTGGTTCCCTACCCAATGGGTTGGCGTTAGCTCTTTACGAGTTTTTTCTTTGTAATTTCATCCGTTCAGAGTTTCCATTTTCCCCTTTCGCTATTCTTCGTTGCATATTTATTTTGCACATTTCGGACATTTGTGTTACGTGATTTTATTGGGTTCATGTTCATTCTAGATTGAGCTTAGTAACCTTCGAGTGTGAGAGGCTGGAGTTTCCCGTTTTCTGTTTCATTACTGTTTCGGAATATTTTCCTCGCAGATTCTGGTTCTCCCCCTCTCTATCTCTCCCCTTCTGGGATTATTCTTTTTCGTTGATAGACGAGTTCATTTATTTATATTACATTTTACCAGGTTACTTTGTTCTTTCTATAGGCTAGTGATTATATTTTACATAGGTCCTGTCATGTTAGAGTCTCATATTCTAGGTTAGTTTGGCCTGCTCTCGAGCCGCCACATTGTTCCCCCTCCCTCTTAGTCCCACCCTACTCCCCGCTCCGGCCTGGGCATTGGGTCTGGACCCCACTATTCCGGAACTCCGTTATAGTTTTCCGCTAACGTACTGAGCTGGGAACACATTACTCCTGTGCTCCCCTTCGACTGGGAATCCCTCCCCTCGATGGCCCCCAGCACCTTGACTCCGGCTACGGCCCCGTTACACGACAAACCCCTATTCTACGCTCCCTCCCCCTTTTGACTCTCTGGTAGACTCCCTACCAGAGATCTTATCCGGAGATCTTTTTTATATATCAAGGGCCATTCCCCCCCCCCCCCCGGGAACTCCGACGCACTACGGAGCTTTCCATCTTTGCCACTATGCCTAATCTCAACGAATATTACAGTAATTACTCGGGAGCTCCGGCTCCTCGTGAATTCACACATTAGGGCACTCCGGCGCACTACGGAGTATCCCCTTTCCTAAACATATCCTATTCTCACAGGTATCTCCCCAGAAATAGATTTTTCCTTCGTCAAAATCCCTTATATATTATATATATATATTATATATTATATATATATTATATATTATATATATATATATATAAATTTTTGCACATTTAAACGTGTTTTTTTCATATTTCAAATAAGCCATATATATTAATACATTAAAGTCTGGATTCTCTTAACGACCTCGGGATCAGAGCCCCAGGCGGAATCACCCAAAGACTATAATATCAGACCAGCCGGGATTTGAACCCTGGTCCAGGATATCTGTATGCCAGTGACCATACCAATCAGCCACGAAGAAAGATAAAAGTCAATGACAATTCTTCTGTACATATACCTGTCAAATTCAGGTTTTCAGTACTTAGAATTGAAATCAACCCATCTTCGTGGCTGAGTGGTATGGTCACGGGCATACAGATATCCTGGACCAGGGTTCAAATCCCGGCCGGTCTGATATTATAGTCTTTGGGTGATTCCGCCTGGGGCTCTGATCCCCAGGTCGTTAAGAGAATCCAGACTTTAAGGTATTAATATATATGGCTTATTTGAAATATGAAAAAAACACGTTTAAATGTGCAAAAATTTATCATTAATCGAATGTCAAGTCCCAGACCTACCAATTAGCTACGATGGTGAAGATGGGTTGATTTCAATTCTAAGTACAGAAAACCTGAATTTGACAGGTATATGTACAGAAGAATTGTCATTGACTTTTATCTTTCTTCGTGGCTGAGTGGTATGGTCACTGGCATACAGATATTCTGGACCAGGGTTCAAATCCCGGCCGGTCTGATATTATAGTCTTTGGGTGATTCCGCCTGGGGCTCTGATCCCAAGGTCGTTAAGAGAATCCAGACTTTAATGTATTAATATATATGGCTTATTTGAAATATGAAAAAAAAAAACACGTTTAAATGTGCAAAAATTTATCATTAATCGAATGCCATGTCCCAACCCTACCAATTAGCTACGATGGTGAAGATGGGTTGATTTCAATTCTAAGTACAGAAAACCTGAATTTGACAGGTATATGTACAGAAGAATTGTCATTGACTTTTATCTTTCTTCGTGGCTGAGTGGTATGGTCACTGGCATACAGATATCCTGGACCAGGGTTCAAATCCCGGCCGGTTTGATATTATAGTCTTTGGGTGATTCCGCCTGGGGCTCTGATCCCAAGGTCGTTAAGAGAATCCAGACTTTAATGTATTAATATATATGGCTTATTTGAAATACATATATATATATATATATATATATATATATATATATATATATAAATTTATATATATATATATATATATATATATATATATATATATATATATATATATATATATATATATATATATATATTAGGTATATATGTCTTTATGTATGTATGTATGTATATACATATATATATATATATATATATATATATATATATATATATATATATATATATATATATATATATATATATATATATATTAGGTATGTATGTCTTTATGTATGTATGTATGTATATACATATATATATATATATATATATATATTTGTTCCGACACGAATACTTTACCTCGAATTACCTCTTCGGAGGGTCCTTGGACCTCTCTCAATCTCGACCAAGATTTCCCGTGCTACCCCCCCCCCCCCTATCTCGCTCCCGATAGTTCCTACCCCCGCCGCCAGGATAATTCCTGCGGCCCGGATTAGGGCAGGACACTGCTTTTCCCGGGTCAGGATCTCATTAAGTCCTTGGTCGTGAGATGCGAATCATCTCACTCTCTCTCGGTTAAACTCTCGATCCTTTGGCGCGTTGTGATCCCACGTGTTCCCAGTGTACGGACTTGTGTTTTTTCGCAGTGTACCTCCCAAGTGTTCCTGTGCGTTCACTTTTCAACCGTGTCCTTACCCGGTGTTTAATTCATTTCCTTAGTGCTTGTGTCGTGCGTTGTGTGCGTTATGGAACTGTATTCCTTGATTTTCTTCAAGGAATTGATAGCTGAAAGGGTAAGCGTAACCAAAGGCCTCCCGGGGTCGGTGGCACCCGCCACACGGCGAGACCCGACCGTGTACGGTGCGCCCTACGGTTGCGGGACGGCCTCCCTGGGACCTAGTAGGGAGCGGCCAGTTTACCTCCCAAGCACGGCTCCCCCCAGCCAAGCCGATGCCTCGGTCGACGGAGGCGAGGTTTCCCCGTCGGTGGACTCCGCCTACAGAAAGGAAAACTTTTTACAAGAAATCGTTCTTCCTCCCCTTATCCTCGGTGTTGCCGTGTAGGGGCAGCTTATGTTCCTCTTCAACCACGTGTCAGGACTACTGGTCCTGGAACGTAGTGCAGTGAGTGCACTTCGGCACTAAAAGGAAGAATACATCCAGGAGGCTCGTAGGAAGACGAGCCTCTCTTCGCCAACTTAATTCCCGATGCCTGGTCGAATAGAGATTCTTATACAGCCATCTTCCCCTACCCAGAGTAGGGGACGAGGTAAGTCAGTTGTGGGGAAGTGCCCATTGCTCTTCCCCAAGAATTTGAGTGGGTGCGGTATAGCACCAAGAGGAAGTGGGCGACGAAGGGTTCGCCTAAGAAGACGGGCGAGGGGCGTCCCGCCGGGCTGAACTTCCCTACCACCCTCTCCTACCCAGAGTAGGAGACGAGGTTGGGTTATTTTGTAGAAGATAACTCTTAAGAAGTAGTTCGAGGTAAGTACTACTTTCGGGAGTGTGTAGGGAGACGGAGTCCTGGTGCAAGCAGGCCACGTCTCCTCTGATGACCCCATGTGGGGGAAAATGTCTCTAATTCTTCTCCAGTCTCTTAGCGTATTTTTCAGTCTCTTCTGCAGCCGAGGGCCTCGCCGAGAAGGAGCCCCCCCAGGTCTGTCTTGCAGCGTCCCCCGGACCGACAACCCAGGGTTTTTTCTCACCACGAAGGCCATCCTCCAGACGCAGATATAACCCTCGCAGGGAGAAAGGCGAGAAGGCCTCTTTAGGCAGGCGTAAGACCGCGAAGCTTCCGGTTCACCCCGCCAACGGGTGTAACCGAGCTTCTTTACGGGCAGCCTGGCCGAATCAGCACAGCTGGTTCGGCCCTCGGACTAAAAGGAACTGTTCCCTCCGTCGGGTCAGCCCACGAGGATCCGCGTCCGCGTCCCCCAGCCCGCCCGCAGGTGTAAGCGGGCTTATTTACGGGCAGCCTGGCCGAATCAGCACAGCTGGCTCGGCCCTCGGACTTAAAAGGAACGGTTCCCTCCGTCGGGTCAGCCCACGGGGATCCGCGTCCGCGTCCCCCAGCCCGCCCGCAGGTGTAAGCGGGCTTATTTACGGGCAGCCTGGCCGAATCAGCGCAGCTGGTTCGGCTCTCGGACTTAAAAGGAACGGTTCCCTCCGTTGGGTCAGCCACGAGGATCCGCGTCCGAGTCCCCCGGACAGAATACACGAACAGTAGTCCTCGACGGTACGGCGTTGCCGGTTCTGACCCCGAACCTGGTGCGGAGCTCCCCGCCGGGGAAACCGGTACCACCGCAAGGGAGTGCCTGGGATTCCAGAAGCGAAGCGACCGGGGAGTGCCCGGTGACCCGGCGACTCGAGATCAAGCGGTAGGAAGGACTCTACAGGTAAGCGTAAGTCCCCGAAGCCTCCGGTTAACCCCTCCCAGCGGGGGAAACGCGCTGTTGGTCGGGCGGCCTGGCCGAACCAGCCCGGCTGGTGAGGCCTTGGGGTCAGAAGGAACGGTTCCCGCTGTCGGGCCAGCCCACGGGAACCGCATCCTCGGCACCCAGAGCCTTGGGCCGACGGGAGTCCCCGCTGAACCAGCGATGCTTGCGGTAACCCAGGCTCCTGGTGCGGACGTCCCCGCAGGTGAAATCCAGGTCCTCGGATGACGGAGGACTCCGTCTATAGGAGAGTGGTTAGCCTTTACGGAAGTCAAGCCTTTTTGAGGATCATGCAGACTCCTTACAACCTAAGACGTCTCTAGCACTTCCTCTAACCCGAGGTCTGGTCCTAGAGCAGGGTTATGTCGGCAAGGTAGTGGCCAACACTGCAGGAGTCCCCCAACCTTTAAGGGGGTCAGCAGGACATCCTTAGTCAAGGCGTTTTCAGACAGTAGAGCCTCTTCAGCCCCAGTCTGGTTCTCGCCAGCAGGAGCCTCCATGAGGGAGATAATGTCGAGGGACTTAGTAAACGTCCCCTCTTGGCTGGACTGGTCGCAGCTTTCCCTTGGGGGGAGAATCTCTGTTTCCTCGGAAGGAACGAGAAACCATAGTGGAGAAGGTCTTGAAATAGAAGGAGGCTGACGTCCCCAGACCTACGACTCCTAGGAGACCACCCTAGAAGAGATCTGTCTCGGATAGTGCCGCGACACCCCAAGCATCTACCAGCACTATGAGGAGAGAAGCCCTCGTCCTCCTGGTCCGCAACGCCTCAGCCCCTCCACAGGGGAGCTCCAGCGTCTTCTAGCTCCTTCAGGTCGGGTTACCCCGCCTCTAGGGGAGGCAGGTCAGGCCGCCCCTCTAGAAGAAGGGAAGAGTGGGAGGCTCCCTATCCCCACCCAACCTTCGGGTTGGAGGATGACTCAGGCGTCATTGGCAAGCATGGAGGGCTCAAGGAGCAGAACCTTGGACAGTGTCCTTACTAAAGAAGGGCTACGGACTTCCATTCCTGACGGAACCACCCACGCCTTTTCCGGCCAACCGGATAGATGGCTAGATCCTAAAGACTCGTTAAAGAGGACCTCCCTTCAAGAGGAGGTGTTGTCCATGCTAGAGAAGGGTACCATGGAAGAAGTTCTTCTCCCAGGACCAGGTGTCTACAGTCGCCTATTCCTGGCAGAAAAAGAGACCGGGGGGTGGAGGCCGGTTATAGATCCGTCAGATCTCAACAGGTTCGTCAAGATGACGGACTTCTAAATGGACACGCAGAATTCGGTCCTGCTGTCCTTGAGGGAGAAAGATTGTAGAATACCATCGACCCCAAGGACGCATACTTCCAGATTCCGGTCCACACCTCGGGTCGGAGGTTCCTCCGGGTGAAATAGGGTTCCCAGTTCCTGCAATTCAGGACCCCTTTTTCTTTGGTCTGTCAACAACGCCCAAAGTGTTCGTGAGAGTCCCCACGGCTCTCGCAGGGGGGGCCCACGAACGAGGCATACGCCTTAGCAGATACCTGGACGGCTGGTAGCTTCTTCCCGCCTCAAAGGTCCTCTTGGAGGAACAAGGGAGAAGTCTCCTCCAGTTTGGCAAGGATCTGGGGAACTGAATCAACCCGAAGTAGCAAAATCTATCCCCTTTCACCGGAATGAACTACTGGGGAATAACATTAGACCTTTTTTCGGGGAGAATTTTTTCCCTTCGGAGAATAAGATATGACACCTCAGGCTCATTAGTCAGACGTTCCTACTGTTCACAGACGCCTCCAACCAGAGATGGGGAGCCCTTCCCCTCGACGAAGCGGCACGAGAGACCTGGTTGGAAGGGGAGAGACAACTCCACACAATGTCCTGGAGTTGGAAGTAGTCCAGAAGGCGTGCCTACACTTCGCAAGTCTGCTAAAAGGGGAACTCCGTGGCATGGATGAGCGACAACACCACGGTAATGGCATACATAAACAAGCAGGGTACCTGTAATCGAAGGAGTTGGGCGATCTCACCATAGAGAATCTAGACTGAGTGATAGGGAATCAAGGGGTGATGTTAACAAGGTTCTTTCCCGGAAAGTAAATCGCCCTGGCCGACGGCCTCAGCAGAATGGGCCACATAGTAGGGACAAAATGGTCCCTTCCCCCAGGAATAGCCAAGCAATCTCAACGCCCAACTCCCAGTCTATTGCCCCCCTGTACCAGACCCCGAAAGCTTCCTTAGAAGACTCTTTTCAGAACAAGTGGGACAATCTGGATGTGTACGTTTTCCCCCGTTTCACGCTGATAAGACATGGGCTCAGCGGATTAAAGGTGGCTCGAAGCCTACAGATGACTTTGGTAGCGCCCTGGTGGCTAGACAGAGAGAGTAGTTCGCGGACCTAAAGACCTATCGAGTCAAACTCCGTGGCCTCTGTCCGTCAGGTCAGATCTACTGAGTCAACCGCACTTCCTCAGGTTCCACGACAACCCTCTCTCTCTTCGACTTCACGCCTGGAGACTATCGAGCGACTCCTGAAGAAGGAGGGGTACTCCTCCTC
Organism: Palaemon carinicauda; assembly: GCF_036898095.1. Classification (NCBI taxonomy): domain Eukaryota; kingdom Metazoa; phylum Arthropoda; class Malacostraca; order Decapoda; family Palaemonidae; genus Palaemon; species Palaemon carinicauda. The sequence goes on along the minus strand of NC_090737.1, from coordinate 41,350,068 downwards.
CACAGCCAAGAGGATGTCCTTATACCTAAGAAAATCCTCTACCGTAGTCTACCAGGCGAAGTGGGCCGCCTTTACGAAACTGTGCGCGACAAAACAAATAAGACCTCTCAAAGCCTCGGTTCCTGACATAGCTGATTTTCTAGTGTACCTTAGGGATAAAATAGGAATGCCAATCCCGGCTATTAAAGGAGTACGAGCAGCCTTAGGCCAAGTCTTTCTCCTGAAAGGCATCGACCTGGGGACCTCAAGACACATAGGGATGCTGATTAGAAGTTTCGAACAATCCTGCCCTCCCCAAGCCAGGAGAGTGCCTAGATGGGACCTGGCCAAGGTCCTGAAAATGTTGTGTCGTCCGACCTTTGAACCACTCAGAGATATCGGGGACAAAGATCTCACCCTCAAGACAGTCTTCTTGCTAGCCTTAGCTTCGGCTAAGAGGGTAGGTGAGATCCACGGTCTCTCCTACGACGTGGCACACTCCAAGGGTGGAAGGAGGTATCTTTCAAGTTCGTACCCTCCTTTGTAGCGAAGACTCAGAACCCAGCAGTCTGGGACCCGAGGTTTGAAGGTTTCTCTTTTCCAGCCATCCCCAAGACAGGCAATACGGACGACCTGAAGTTATGCCCGGTCAGGACGATCAGGAAATACCTGGAAAGGACGGCCCATCTCCGTCCGGGTGCCAAGAACCTCTTCGTCTCTTCAGGCGTTAATAAGAAGCAAGTGTCCAAGAACACTATTTCCTTCTGGCTGAGACAAGTCATCACTAGGGCTTATGAAGAAGACAAGGTGGCAGTACCAGGCACTCCCCGTCCCCATGACATCAGAGGCCTGAGCACTTCCTTGGCCTTTGAGAGAAATATGGCAGTGGGCCAGATCCTGCAGGCCGGCACTTGGTCACACCAGTCGACCTTCACGGCCCACTACCTCAAAGACTACTCAAGAAAGTCTTTGGATGGATTCTCCATTGGGACAGTCATCGCCGCCCTCCAAGCTGTGTAGTGGCAGGCTGGAAGACGTCCCCAACAAGTGAATAGTCTCATCCCTACTTCGTCAGGAGAAGACTCAGTAGAGAAAATGTCAAGAGGTAAGCCTAAAATTATAAGCGTAAGTTTTCCCTGCTACCCCCTATCCGCTCTCTGTACCCCCGCATTACGTAGCCCTCCAGGCCCCATGTGCCTAACCAAGTGGCAGAATGGCTCTCCCGCCTCCTAAAGTGTAAGTCTCCGAAGAGGTAATTCGAGGTAAAGTATTCGTGTCGGAACAAATGAAAAATTTTAAGTAATTTTTATTTTTCCTAACATACTTACCGAGAATTACCTCTGAGTAATGGCCCTCCCTTCCGTCCCCGAGTGCCATTCTTCTATTGCCGAGTCGGGCTAAACGGAGGACTTAATGAGATCCTGACCCGGGAAAAGCAGTGTCCTGCCCTAATCCGGGCCGCAGGAATTATCCTGGCGGCGGGGGTAGGAACTATCGGGAGCGAGATAGGGGGGGGTAGCACGGGAAATCTTGGTCGAGATTGAGAGAGGTCCAAGGACCCTCCGAAGAGGTAATTCTCGGTAAGTATGTTAGGAAAAATAAAAATTACTTAAAATTTTTCATATATATATATATATATATAATATATATATATATATATATATATATATATATATATATATATATATATATATATATATATATATATATATATATATATATATATATATATATACACATATACACACACACACAAACATACATACATACCTCATCTAACGTCGGTAATTGGTTACAGGAGAGGCGACTTAGGTAGAAAACCGACGTAAGTTGAATTTACTTTTCTCTGAATTCTCATTTCACTAGGGTAAACCACAATTAACCATTCCCAGAGTTGTATGTTATTTATAAATGCAATTTGAATAAAATATGATCAATAATAATCTATTTAAGCTTACAAACAAATACATTTTAGTTTTTAATTTAGTACCGAAAAAAGTAATCTAATTTTACGAATAAAATACATCCATAAGTATAAATGTAGATGGTTACAATTTAGCATGTTTACACAGTACATCATGGCTCTTTATTTGTGAATGTGGTTTCTTCTAAGATAGTATAAAATAGAAAGATTTTGTACGGTTCAATAAATTAAGTTATAATTATTTTGCGATAGTATAAAATAAACTAGTTACATTTATTGATATTTACATGCAATATCGGTTTACATTGCATAGCCTACGTAGATGGCTGTGAATCGTCATTGGTCAGTGCCACCAGCTGATTCGTAATTTCAGTGTGGCAATGAGGAGCTGATCACTACCAATATCCGCTCCTCTATAGCTTCTTACATTTCTCAGAGTCCTCCTCCTCACTTTATTAATGGCAATATGATCTATTTTATTTTTGTAATTGCTACATAGTGAAGTCCATGTATACTTGTTAATGTTCTCGTGTTGATAAAGAATACCTCCTATGACAACATTGTTTGCTGAACAGAAACATGAAATGTACTCCATTTTCATTTTTAACTTTGCCAAGACCCTCGTCACCCATCACATTCTCTATACCTTGATTATTCCTTCCAACTTTATCATTGAAGTCGCCTATCACAATTTTCATATCTCTCTCTGGGATCTCGTCTATGACACTGCAGTTTTTTACAGTATTCATCTTTCCTTTTTTTAGGGGCATAGCAAACTATAATACTCATGTTGCACTGCTTTGATTTAGACTTTGCTAGTAACAATCTACTATTTACAGTTCTCTACTCGGTTAATGCCTTTTCTGCTCTTGGCATCATCATCATACCTACTCCATCTCTTCCAACTCTAAATGATTGTCCTCAGTAGATATATATATTGCCTTAGTCTAAAGTTTCCTTACCAATCTCTTTAAAACGTGTTTCACTTGAAAAATAGCATTAGATAAAACTATTACTGCACTGGTAGAAAAAGGTGTTGAAAACCAGTATCATTTTGGCCTTGTAAGACAATTGAGATCATACACTTCGACCATTGATGGGGTCGAGGTACCAGCTTGAACTACTGTAGAGCTTACAAAGTCAGGGGGTATTGGCCTCACTTAGGACTCTGAAGGATCTTGTCAGATTGGTGATGAAGGCATTTCTTAGCAGTAAACAATTTTCATGGCCTTCTATTCAAGAGAGTATACCCAAAAAGTCTTCCAACTCTTTATTCTTGGCCCTCTGGTGGCTGCACTAGTAGTTTTGTAACCAGCTTAGCTCCCATACGTGATAGAAAGTATCTTTTTTATAGTAACATATTTGATGCAAGTCTGAAGGAAAGGTAGAACGACTTGCTCTTCTGCTGCTTATTTCCTAACACTCCTCTTGGCAATGGGGCCTTTGTATAGTTACGTGCTGGAAGTAGTTATCCCCCATCGTCACATTATAAAGGAAAGGATGGAGTAATGAATACCTACTCTCAGACCACCATACACCAGCTATTTAATTCCACACTGTGTCTCCCATTTTGAGAAGAAAGATTCCTTCATCAAATCGTCCAGGCCCTACCAGCCTACAGATGCGTTGATAGGTGGTTGTTGGAGTCATGTCTCACGCTCCTGTATGAGACAAGAGTTGGCTGTAATTTGACATTCTACCCACCAATAAGGGAGTTTCCATATTTTAAAGGACAAAGGGTTTTATACATGAAACAAAAAACAAATTTTAAAAGTAATTTGTATTTTTCTTAGCTATCCAAACCTGAACCCTTTAAAGTTGAACTTCCCACTTCAGCCACCTCTCTCAATTCTAAACCAAAGGTCAAAGGTGAAGAATCTTTGACTGGAGAGAGAGAGACCTCACCTCCTGTCATTAACTTCGTCATTAAAGATTTCAGTGGTCATTCAAGCTCCACTGAAGACAATTCTTATTTGAAGGACTCAGGTTTTTATAGCGAGGAAGTATACAGTTACCTTTAAAAATTTGTTTTTGTAAATTACTATCAGGATTTTATATTAATTTGTTCAAATTGGCAATGAAGCATTTTTCCATTTTTCTATTTTTGTTTTAAAGCACAGTAGTGTAAGTTTGAACCATTTAAATGCTCATTTACAGGTGCTCCACAAAGAGAAATTTACTTCATGGCCCTTATTGATGTTCTAACACATTACGGAGTGAAGAAACAAGCTGCCAAAGCTGCAAAGACTGTGAAATATTTATCAAATGCTGACGGAATATCTACTGTTGAACCTGACCAGTATGGACGTAGGTTTCTGGATTTTATGAATCAGGCAATTGTGTAAAGGAAATAGATGGGAGGGGTGTAATGAATCCCTTTGTGTCCATAACTAAAGTGTATATCATAGGTCAGTAAGTCATTCTTTTCGAAGCTTAAGAGCACTAATAACTAAATCTTTGGGTTCTGAATAAAAGATGATGGTAGAAGAAAGTGTACTCCGGAAAAGAAAATGTTTATAGTGTGAAAAATTTCAAAGTTTGAGTTTTGCTGCTTGGATGGTAAAATTGTAAAAGAAGGATTATAGCATATTTCAAGTTATGAGTTTTGTGTAGCATCAGTGATTGGCTGTTGTATTACACATGTTATCCAGTACCATGAATAGTGGCATTAGATTCTTTTTCATTAAGTGCACACACTCAGATGATATAAGTTAAATATATAGTATATATACCATGTGATTCTTATTTCATAATGGGCTATCCCTATATCTGATGAGCTCTTGGTAGCAGTGCCAGTGGACTTAACACTAAGAGAATTTATAGGATTAATGGTAGAATAGTAAATGCATTAGAAGGTGTGCCCATTAGCCATAAAAAGTGCTATTCATCTATATATATCTCATTCTGTAATCTGCATACTCAAGTCTTAATACTGAAATGGAGTGAGAGTCTGGAGCCTGATTTGAGTTGCACTAGGAGAGCTTATCTGGTGTTAATGTAGGCTTTAAGGTGATGTGACCCCTCTGTGGCTTGACTCCAGCTAAGAAAAGAAAAGATCACCAAAGAATCTGGTGGTCCTCTTATATCTGTTGCAACCACGGGGAATTAGTAGATGATTGGTAAATAGGTATAGGTATTTTGTTTTGGAGAGTGGCAGGTGTTGATCAACCTTATAACACCAAGCTGGAGGATTGTGTGATGTCCAGAAAGAAAATGAAAAGAAATGTTAAATTTAATGATGCATTTAATTAATTTCATAGCTGAATAATGCTGTAATTTCTCCTCAATTTTGATGTGCCAAGAGCACATAAGGATGTCATGAAATCCATCGATTACATTGTTGTCATGTTAGAAAATCAAGAGTTTGCAATTTGGTGATTTGATAATGCGAAGATTTTTTGTTTTCTATCTGTTTTTTGGACAAGAAATATGCCCTTTATACTTTTGTAAGTAACAAGTGGTTTGGCCTTATGAAAGAAAGAGTAAATTATCTTAGGATGTAATGTGTATTGATTAATATAAGTAACTGGTAGGTGCTGTGGGGCAGTCTTTTTTATTTTTTCCTGTAATTTTTCTTCATGTAACATCTAGTGTCACTTGAAGTTGTCTGGGTCTTGCTAGTAATGAAGATGTAAAAATGAAGGACAATGCAGTGATTCATTTTGAATGTTAATTCTGATATGAGCAAATGTAGGGGAGCTCAGAGAATCTGCAATTCATTTCTGTTGTGCCAATTAGCTCTAAAGGCTAAAGGCCTTTTCTTTTACAGAACAAATGAAGGGTATCTGGTGTTTTACACATAGATAATTTATAATTTTTCTTAATGCTTAAATACTCAAAATTATACTTTTTCAGTTGTAGGTTTTTTTGGCCTTTTTAAAGACTGATTTACTGTATTCGATTTCTATTTTTATCTGTGTTCTGGTTGTCTTTTGCTAATGAAACAACTTTTTCTTGTTTTGCTGTTTAACTCTTATTAGATGTGTGGCAGTGCAGTTACTTTTCACAAATGATTTAAAACATGGCCGTACTTGGGAATATGCTGTGGTTCATTTAAATACTCATTAAATTTTAGTTCCTGTAACCATATTCTCTCATTTTAGTATATAACTTAAAGTTTTACTCCTTTTGTAATGATGATGATAAAAGTGTTTTGATTATATACCTGCATATTCTTATGTAATAATAAGAAAAAAGTACCTGTGTTTTAAAAAAAAGTACAGATTTAATGGACTGTGCTTTTGTTTTTATATGAATGGTTATCTTATTGCTCAGACAAGCTTAATATTGGTGCACAGTACTGTAATTTATAATGTAGCTTTTGTTTGAATAGTGTACAGTACTTTAGTTCATTGTGTATGTAATTTATTCTCAATAGGTTTTTTTTTTCTTTTTTTTTTCTTCCACAGCATGTCTATTACCCCTTGTTTGTGTTCATGTAGTCTAGTTATTTTTTTTTATAATGGTATTGTACTGTCTGTAATATGTTGTATATATTCAAAGGTATAGCATATCATTAACAAACTTATTTCTTAACAAATATGTATTAGCTTTTGAGAAATAATGTTATCTCATCAACATTGTTAATTTTCAGAAGTTAAGAAGAGAATTTTTTTTTTTCTAGAATTTGAAGCTTCAAGCCCTCAATTGAATTTGAAATGGTTTAAGTCAGTACCCTATTTTAGTTTTGTTTTATATTTTCAATAGCTGGGATGACCCGGTGAAATAAGTAAAAACATGGAAGTTGAATATTCCTGTAGTTTTAGTTGTTAGCTCCTCTTAAACAAGTGTTCTAGGTTGTTCTTAGTGTTGGGACATGCATAGTAAATTAAATGTTGATTCCTAAGCCATGTGTACTAAAGGATGTCTTTTGTTATGACGATTAGTACTGTATTTGTCAAGTGTTATCCTTCCCATGTCCCAGGATTCTTAAGGTATGTGGAAGAGATTTTATGCTGGTCCAGTAGTGTGACACCAGTAACCTTGAATTGAGGACTAATACTTTTCCACACAGGATCTGAAGTTAAGTTCTCTTCAATGTGATTTCCAAAAATTTCTAAATCATACCATGAGGAATTGTATTATTACACTGCCATGTAAGGCCATTCATGTACTGTAGACATCTTACCTATTGTATTGTATGTTGTAGATTGGTTTGCTCTCCTCAGGCTTTGGTTGATACGTGTTTCTTAGTTCTTTTAACTTCACTGTTAGATTTTATTAAATTTGGCAAAATTTCATATGTTTTGATTTATATGAATTTCTCTTATAGAACTGCTAAAACTCTCAATTTTTTCTTAGGGTTGGTAGTAACGATAATTTTCTAATTTTTATGGGAAATTTAGTTTCATCCTCTTACCAACTATTGATTATACAAATATCATTGTATATTTACTCAGCATGATTTCTTTGCCACAATAAGGGGGTATTGCTATCTATTGAACTATTTCATATTTAAACAAATAGGATTTTTTTTTTTTTCCTTTCCTCAAGGAGAATTTGTAGTAAAATCTGCTTTCCTATGTACCATAGTTTAGGTTTACCTTGGGCAGTAACCTGATCCCTACTTAATATAAATGGTCATATTGAAATTAAAAGCATGAAAGGTAAAACCTAAGTTATGGTGGCTGTTACATTTCCTTTTGGCCCTCTGGTAACCACCAGTGCTAAATATGTGACGGACTTTTACTTTGATTTACAATCTGAGTATGTAAAACACAATAAATTGTGCTCTTCAGGTTTTTTGTATATGGTGATATGAATTGGGGAACTATTTTTAGACTACTCAGAATTCTTTTCTGGCTAAAAGTTTATGTAATTTATAGTAAATAGGTTTTTCAACTTATTGGTGGTCTTACTGATTGCTACAGTATCACACACAAAGTGCAAAAACCTTTTAAGTTTAAGAGTTGGCCTGATCCAATTAATTGATGTTTCAGTCATACAGCACCAGTATGTGCCAGTACTTTGTATGATTTTTATCTTATTGGTAGCATTAATGTTGTATTTGCCTTTAGAATGTCTAATGTTACAAATACACTGAATGGAAATGGTACTACCAGATATTTAAATGCTTTTAAGTACAAAGATAACATTATAACAGCAGTATGTTGTGTCCCTTTAGTTGAATTAGCTGTTCTTTTTGGTGAAAATGGGAAAGGTAGATCTGATCAGTTTATTCCAAAGAGCAAGATGGTGTTAGAGGTTCTTGGAGATATGTCTCTGGACTGCTGCACCAGATCTGATGATGACATTGCAGAGTGAGAGCTTTGCTAATGAGCTCAAGTGTTTGGTTAATGGCTTATGGGAAGGAAGATTTAGTCACTTGAATTTAGAGGCCTTTGAAGGGCCTTCTTCTACGTTAGATTGGAGAAAATAAGCCTTAATTGGTTGGTATCTGTGATTAGTTACCTCAACCTGACCTGAGCATTCTAATCTCAGCTTCAGCTTTAAAACATAACTACACAGATTTAAGATTAGATTGGGGTGGTGTTATTATTAAAAGGAGGAGATTTACCAGCCCAATGAGTCGCTCGACTCTTGCAGTCCAAATTTTAGGAATCTACTTTGAAAGTCACGAAGGTCAAAGCAGGCCAAAAATATATGTTGCTGTTGTAAACAAGAATCATTGGGGGTATTTCATTGAACTATGCACAATTAAGTACTGGTAAAGATAGGCCCCTTGTATAGGTCCCAAATGGTGTTATTTCATATTGTATTTCCAGCTTAACTGCCGTTTTTATATTTGATTAAGCTTTTTTTAATGGTTATTTTAAAGTTTTGTCTTATTTCTTTATATCATTACTGCTCTGGTAATCTCTAGTTTTTCCAATGTGGAATCCCCATGTCTTTTGAAGCATTGAGTCACTTCTCTAAACTTCATGAAATCCTTACCGGAATTCTATTTAGTCCTACCCAGTTAATTGAATTATGTTTATTTGCAGTTCACTGTAATTTACAGTAGTAGAAATTTCTATTGCAGGTCTGTTCAATACTTGATTAACTGTGCTACTCTTTAATCTAAGGGGAACTCTCTTCGGCTAGAGAGCTAAGGGTTTCAGTTGGTTTCCTTTGCAGTATTTCTGAACATAATTAATTCCAGACTTTGTTGCTATTTAAGAGATTTTTATAGATTACATATATGCAGCAATTTGTATTTTTATGTATTATTTCACTAGTACAAAAATGTACTTTTGATGTTAGCAAAGTGTTTGGCATTGACTTTTATGCAAGTATCAAGTTTTTTTATCTTCAAAGAAATAAAATGTTGCATTGCAGAGTAAATTTTTGAGGTGTTATAAGAAATAAGAGCATACTATAATAGATATTTTTATTCAAGGATACCATGGTTGATCATAATTTGACATGCAACAAACATTTATTCATGGTATTTTTGTTGACCTGGGTTGCCTGTCATGATTTAACTTGAAATAATTAGTTTAAAGCATTTCACCAGTACCTTACGTTGTAATAATTTCTTTATAAATATATTGTATTTATACATATATATACATTAAGTGCATAGTTGAGTGTTTAGCCCATTTTCATAACACATCTTTGTCCTTGTAGGTTATCATAAAATGTTAAAAAAAAGTAATAGGTTAATTTAATGCAATATATTGTAGGCGTATTTTGATGGTTAGCAACTAAATTGTGAAAGTGTTTTGAAAGATGGGAGCATATTTGCGATTATTAGTTGTAGAATTATTTTAAGTTGAGGGAAATAGTGCAAATATTTTAGTTGTCTTGCATAAGCTGTCATGATGGCAACATGAAGCTTTTATTCAATTTAAAATTAAGATTAACATTCTTTAAGAATGGTATGAACTTTCTAAAAAACTTATTTTATTGTACTCAGTAAAGTATACATTTACTTAACATTTTTTGAATTGCCCCATCTAACATTATGTTAAGGAAAAATGCTCTAAGCATTTTTCATTGGAAGACCAGCAGTATACGCCTGGCAATCCAGTCAGATGCTCAGTAGATATTCTTGCCATGTGTCCCATGACCCCTGATCCAATCAGCCAGTGATACTTGCCTTTCATATACTGGGACCGTCTTGGCTCAGTAACCAAACACTGGTGAACATTAGTCAAGTGCTCATATTCTCCTTCCCCTTTTTGTAATTTTATATTCTTATCTTTAATGACAAGGGCAACAAAAGCATCTGACTGGTTGATGTAAGTGTTGTACACATTGGCCTCCATCCTTAAATGTATTGTTATAGACAAGGAAATGTAGCATTTTAGTTAGCATTGATTAATTGAATTTGTGTGCTCCGTTGCCATTGCTTCCTTGTAGTGTTGTCATCTTATGTAGATATATTATTTCCAGTTTTCTTTCTCTTGTGTCATTGAGGAGGCACCTAGTATTTGTTGTGTATTTCTGGGGCATTAAAGGTCCAGTTTTCCTCAAAAGAGCTCTACTGCGTTAGCAGTTTACATTATAGCTGAAACAAAGGATGAAAGCTCAAGAATAATCCCATAGTGTACCAATTATCTTCAAGTTATAGTATCTCTTGAAACCCATTAGTGTACCATTCAAGTTACATTGCTTATAACAACACTTTGAATAACTTCTTGATATTGCAGGTTAAGAACCACCTTTATTTGAGTGGCTTTGTAGCTGCTTTGCAACAGGAGGACATTTAGCCTGAGTAGGAGTTAATGTAGGGGGCTGATTATTGTAATGTAGATTTGCACAACTCCCAAAAGTCCTTTTGCTCACATGAGTTTGTTTTGTTACATGTACAAGTTATCAACTGCATTTAAACTTCTTTCAAGTATTTTGTCGTAGATGTCAATATCAGACGTAAATAGTTTAGTACATTTTGACCTCTTTTTAAAACAGGTAAACATAAACAGTACTCCCTTTAATTCCATGTATTTATAATAAGAATATTGATTGGCGAATACTCTCAAGGCCCCACATGATTAAATTAAAGTTCTGCCATGAAGCACTGACTGTATTAGGTGTCAAAGTATGGAAATCATAGTACACCAAGAGTGGAAAACTTATGAAATGCATGCAAGTCCACTTCATTTTGAAAGTTGATCAGTGTAGAGCATGAAAAGAAAGTAATATGTATTTGAAGTTAATGAGACTGCTAACAGGTAATTGGAAAGAATAGATTGTATTTAGCTATGAAATATACAATACACATTGAGAATGGTGCATGTGTTAGTCCTAGACCAACTGCTTTCATTACTCAAGTGGTCTTTTTGGGGGGCCAAGTTTTAGTAATATTTGTTTTTACATTTAAACCTCATTTTTGTTTTGTTTTATCAACTACCCTTGCTTTGATTAATATCTTTATTTAAGTTCTGTCTGGCATTTTGTTTTGATTTTACCCAAATTATTTGGCAAGATGTACCGTACTGGTAATTTCAAGGTTAATCTATTCCAATTAATGTTGAACTAATTAATATTGGGACATGAGGAAATTATTTTAGTTTCTTTATTATTTTAGTTTCTTTATTATTTCTGCATCTAGTACATCTTGTGATATGATCATCTGTTCTAAGTTTAGAGATAGTGTGTGTGTGTGTGTATATATATATATAAATGCTTGTTGTTAAGCTTACAAGAAGAAAGGACTACTTTACTACTTAAGGAACTTTTTTCAGATTATCATGTCATATTTGATGAGATGGGTTGTATCTTGTTTATTTATTTTTCCAGTTGAACACTTTCATGTATCAGTTGAATACTGATCATGTTAAGATTAACTTTATTTTTATTTTTTCAGCTGGGAGTATTATATATATAGAAAAAATAAGATTATCATCTTTGGCTCATAATTGTCTGTACTAGAAAGCTTATATTGTAACCTATTTGGTTGTTCAGTGTTATCCAGCTATGTTGCAAGACCCTCAGTTTGACTGCTTGTTATTGTCGTTTGTTAGTGACCCACAAAGCCATTGACTTGTCGTTGGAAAAACTTATTGCAGCCATGCAATTGTCACTAATTGATTCAGTATGAATATTACGGTAAGGCATCATCAGTTTAATGAGCCTCTTAGTAACATGGCTGTGTATATCGGTACTGTTTTTGTTATCGTTTATAAATCTTTTGTTCTTGATAATTACTGAAGAGCTGTGATCATTGTATATCGTTTTATTTTTTGTACATATTCCTTTTTTATGTTCCGTCAGTGGCGCTTAATAAAGGATTGAAGGCTACATAATTCATAGTTTCATTTAACCTTGTTCTTGACCTTTCTACAATCATGCATACCAACCTCTTATATGTTTTACTTCATAGTTATAGGTACAGAATGGCCTACCAGGTACCTGTAACAGACCTTGGGACCCAAAAGTCATAAATCCAAGCCAATCCATCTCCACATAATGGGATATTTGTTTTTGGGTTATTTGGAAGTCCATGGAAAATTCCTGAAGAGGAGGATGTGACATAAAATTACTTATACTCATTTTCATTTATATTTTATTTTTTCAATTTTCTTAGTGATATATTTTTCTTGTTCTAATCAAATGATATGAACAAGAATCACTATTAGAACTTTCAAAGATAGAAATATAACTTAACATGGAATCCATTTTTAAACTAGATATTTATATTTCTCTACTGCATTTCTAATTACTTTCTTTAAAAGGTTTTGGTTAAGGTCAGGTATATCAAAAGGTAGGTTCTATATAAAATATACTTCAATATCTTATTCCCTTAATAACAATTTAGAGTATGAAAATAGCAAAACAGTAACATCTAAAGAAAACAGTAGCCAACAAACATAATTACTATACCGTACAATATTTAAGAGTAATATTAATATTACAATGTGTTACAAGATTCATGAAATACTCATCATCTCTCACTTCACAGTCCTCAGCCATGTAGGCATGGGTCTTCAAACTCTTCTAGTGCCTTGTGGAGCCCAATTAAACATTTGGTGACCTTATCTCTCTTGGGGAGTGCAAAGAGCTTGCCTAAACCATCTCCATCTACTCCTCACCATGATCCCACCCACATATGGCACTCGAGTAAATCTTTCTTATAGTTTCATTTCTAATCCTTTCCAGCCATTCAACTCCCAATATTCTTCTGAGGGTTTTCTCTCAAATCTACAAAATCTGTTGGATATTGTTTCACTGTCATACCATGATTCGTGACCATACAGTAACACCGATCTCACTAAACTGATATATAGCCTGATTTTTAAATGTAATTTCAGGCAATTTGATTTCCAAATTTTACTCAACCTAACCATTGTCTGATTTGCTTTTTTCAATCTTTCATTGAACTCAAATTCTAAAGATCCTGTATTAGGGATCATAGTTAATAAACATTTAAATGATTTCATCTCATTAATTCTTTCTCCTTCCAATGCTATTTCATCTGCCATTGCATATTCTGTTCTCATCATCTCTGTCTTTCTTCTATTTATCTAGAGCCCAACCTCATGTGATATTTCAAGCATACTGCTAAGCAGGCTTTGCAAGTCCAGTGGTGTTCTGCTAATAAGGACAGCGTCATCAGCATACTCTGGGTCAGCTAATTTCCTTTTACTAATCCAATCCAATCCTCCTCCACCATCCCCAACTGTTCTATGCATTATAAAATCCCTGAGGATTAACAACATAGGACAACACATCGCTTAGAGTACTCCACTGTTCACTGGAAATTCATTTGATAGGGCTCCACTAACATTAACTTTGCACTTGCTATTTTCATGAACACAATCAAATTTACATTCGAGAGGAACTTCATAATAACGCAGGACTCTCTATAAAATTGTCCGATGCACACTATCAAAGGTTTTTCCATAGTCCACAAATGCCATCAACAGCAGACTTCTATATTCTACACACTGCTGTGCCACATGTCTTAGAATTAAAATTTGGTCAGTACAACTTTTACCTTTTCTAAATCCTGCTTGTTCACATATACAAAAAAGTTATCTTATACATGATCATAAATACAATGATTTCATCACAAAAAGATAAAATTCAATTTTATAATTTCAAATGAGAATTAAATTTACAGTGTGTATAAATAATCATCAAAAATATCAATAATATTCATTATAGAGAAAAAAAGTATCTTCTGCTCAACAGGCACCAAATTCACAAATAATAATTAACCTATGCCTCTTTTCAGCAAGGTTCTAACACCATCTTCAAAGACATGACTAAATAATTCATCAAAAAGGAAAGATGGACTTCATTGGTGCTTTCAGGTATATCTGATTGAAATTCTCGATACCCTGACACATAGGACAAGTATAAAAAAACTGAGCCACATCTTGTCAAACATCATGCCAATAAAAATGTCTGATAGCATCAAAGTTTTTCTTACTACAAAATGTGTCAAAGGTTGTTTATGAGCAACACAACATTAACATTACCTCAACCAAAGTACAGTATGGTCAGACTTCTGATCTACAATCAACTCACAAACCAGACTCAAGATCACTGTAATCATAGAATAACAAACTACCAGTTATTTCTGACACATGACTGGAATCGAGCAAATCGGTATTAAACTGATTAAAGAAAAATGTCTCAAATAAGTTAACATCATCATCAACAGAGACATCTTACAAACCATAGTATCTTCAAAAGACAGATCGTTTGAATTCTCAATAAGAGATTCATCACAAACTAACGTGTCTTCACATGACAGGTTAACAGAACAGTCAGAGGACATAACATTACTAACCATAATGTCTGCCTAGGACAGAATAGTAGAACAGCTGACAGCAGAAACGCTTATAATGAACCAACATATCATTACTAGATGTGGCAACAAATATGACGAATTTTCTGTTGACCACTTGCATTTTTTTTAGCTTTACTCTCGCAACAGACAAAGTATTAATCAAAATACTTTTCATTAAAAGGAGGCACATCTCTATCTTGGATAGAAATATCTGACCAAAATCTGTGTAACACTACAATTAGTTTTTAATTTTTTCAAGTTCTAACTCTTTTTGAACATCAATCTCATGAGCCTTTATTTCAGATTCAAATTTCAATTTCTCATGATCAGCTTTAAATTCTAATTTCTCATGCTCAGCCTCTAATTGTTTACATCTAAAATTAGCTTCCCTTCCATCATACTCAGCTTCGACTTTTGACTCATTTTTCCTCTTGAACGAGCTTCTGTTCAAAGTCTTTCAAGTTCTATAGCTGATGAATTGGAACCCACTGATTCCTTATCTATAGCATCTAACACATCCTGAAGTAATGCTTTGTCTTCAAACAAATGTGAACTAACACATCCTGAGGTAACACTTTGTCTTCAACCAAATGTGAACCAGCACATGTTACATGTTTAATATTATCTTTCCTTGCTGAATTTTTTACATTAAGCTCCAGATATTTGCCTAAATTTACTAAGCTGTATTTCTTGACATCATTAACTTTTTAATTTATGGATAATCTCAAAATTTGTCAAAAAAGTCAGATTCATTAAACTCTGACATGTTTGCTAGCTATTTTATACAAGTGACAAAATTTTAGTTTATGAACAATCTCTGTATTTTAACTGAAATAACAATTCAGCTCGAACCTAAATTAAATTTATCTATACAGTATATTATGTTATAGGACCTGTGAGAAAGGTTTATTTTGAAAAACTAAATATTAATGACAATATTAAAATATTGTAAATGAAAAGTATCATTGTATTCTAGAACATGAGTTACTGGTAGATTCTCAAAAATATTTTGAAGCTGCCAGTTGTGCATATTGCATGATGAAGTTTAGCCATGAACTTTCGAGAAAACGGGTTCCTGATATACTGTATATATGAGAATGGGTGACGAGTTAGAGAAAGAGACTATTTTCAGCCACTCTTAGGTTATGGCGGCTTTCGTGGAGACATAATTTGTGACATCTGCTGTAACTCGACATTTTGTATTTCATTTACAACTCTTCTAGTTTTTAGAACCAACCAAGGAGATTTTGGAAGATCAAATATCATCAGGAGCTGTGTTCCAGATTATCATCTTCTACATTTAAAACTATGCTCTGGAAAATCCTTCAAAATCCGGTGCTGAGTTTCGGCATCATCCGAGTCTCAAATCATAGATCTAAGTCCTGTATACATTATGATCAAAATCTGTAAATTACTATTAATAAGGGAAGTATGAGTATTTTATGAATATTGTAACATTGTAAATATTAATATTACTCTTAAATACAATATTATTATTGTTATGTTTGCTGGTTTTTATTTTTTTGGTGTTACTGTTTTGCTATTATCAAGCTCAATTAATTGATAAGGGAATAAGACATTCAAGTAGATTATACATACTCTAAGTTTTGACATACCTGACCATAATAGAATCCAGATACTGGACAGGCCCCCTATTTTGTTACAGTCAGCTATATCAAAATGTAGATAATGTAAAATCTACTTCAATGTCTTATTCCCTTTAAGAATATCGAGAGCTATTTCTACTACATTGATTATTATAAAAAGCATAGTACTGAACAAATAATTTGGAGAAAACTTGTTAATCTCCCCGAAGTTTTATCACTTTATCAGTAAAGGATAAGATTCTTTCAAGCTTTAGATCCTCACTCCATCTGTAAATAGAAAAAAATAATTTCTGAAAGAAGATCATCCTTATTCTTCTATCTACTGTTTACATAAACTAGCAGTAAAAAAAATTTATCTAATTAAAAGTTTCTCTTATACAAACCCATTACTTTTACAAAGTCATATCTCAGTATTCAAGGTTCACAGACGTGTGGTTACTAGGGAGACGCACAATACTGAATTAATAAATTGGTTTCAGAGCCTTCTCATGATGTTCCCTCTGTCATGATCAGTGCACTTCACGACATTCTTGTTTCCCTTCTCCTTTACCGAAGAATACTGACTGCCATGCTCACATCGTCTCGGTCTTTCTACACCCGCCATACAGTAAACATCTCTAATTTTGTCTCTTCACTTTACGTGCCTTGTACTCTTGTTGTATTATTTTTGGTATGGTTTCTGAGAGAGCTTCATCATCCTCTCAAGCTACTCCTAAGCACCAGAAGACCGTGATGACCTTGAAGCAAAAGGTCGAGGTCTTAAACAGGTGTGGGAAGGTTAATCTTTTGCCACCATGAGATGAATGTTCAATGTAAACAAGAATACTGTGCTGTACATAAAGGAGGAGGCCGAAATTTGTGCTGCTAAGAGTGCAAGTAATTAGCAGAGTACTAAGCATGTTCAAACGGTGAGGGACAAGGCCAGGATCCCGATGTAGAGGCAAGGATCATCTGGGAGAAGGCCAAGTCTCTCTCAACTTTTCAAGTCTTCAGTTACAACACCCGAGGCTGAGAAAAAGCAACCAAGCACCAGTCAATCCTCCATTTCCTAGCCCACCTATGTCTCTCAACTGTAAGCCAGCAAGGGATGATTTTATAAGTTTAAGTGACACTTGTCACTGAAGAACTTTAAGATGACTGGGGAGACAGCAACTGTGGACCACAAAGCAGCAAATGCTTTTCCTAAAGAGCTTCAAGCTAGAGCAAATGTGGAATATGGATGAAATAGGTTAGTATGTATGGTAGTTAGTGTACTTTATGTAAGATTGAAAATGTACATAATTTTTTTTCTTACGCAAATACAAACCATTGTCCTTTAAGTAAGGAGTATGTTTTCAGTGCGAAGCTTGATGGCAGTTGAATAATTTAACGAGCAATTAAACAACAGGCGGGAGCATGGGCAAGGCTCGTAAAAGTCTCTTTACTCATGTTTTTGGCAGTATCAAGTAAGACACTTGATCTTGAGCGGAAAGATTTTACATTTTTTTTTTAAACCGGTTGTAGATCCACAATCTCTGCTCTTGTTAGGGGCATGATTGTTAACAGTTATCCCTGTGTACCAAGTGCAGGTTGTAACCTCCTTGTATTATTATTATTATTATCATTATTATTATTATTATTATTATTATTATTATTATTACTTGCTAAGCTACAACCATAGTTGGAAAAGCAGGATGCTATAAGCCCAGGGGCTCCAACAGGGAAAATAGCCCATTGAGGAAAGGAAACAAGGAAATATGAAATCTTTTTAAAACAGAAACAACTTTAAATTAAATAATTCATATATAAAATATAAAAACTTTAACAAAATAAGAAGAGAAATAATATAGAATAGTGTGCCCGAGTGTATCCTCAAGCAAGAGAACTCTAACCCAAGACAGTAAAAGACCATGGTACAGAGGCTATGGCACTACCCAAGACTAGAGAACAATGGTTTGATTTTGGAGTTTCCTTCTCTAAGAAGAGCTGCTTACCATAGCTAAAGAGTCTCTTCTACCCTTACCAAGAGGAAAGAGGCCACTGAACAGTTACAGTTCATTAACCCCTTGGGTGAAGAAGAATTGTTTGGTAATCTCAGTGTTGTCAGGTGTATGAGTACAGAGGAGAATCTGTAAAGAATAGGCCAGACTATTCGGTGTATGTGTAGTCAAAGGTAAAATTATCCATAACCAGAGAGAAGTATCCAATGTAGTACTGTCTAGCCAGTCAAAGGACCCCCATATCTCTCTAGCGGTAGTATCTCAACGGGTGGCTGGTGCCCTGGCCAACCTACTACCTACAAGCGTATGCTTTAACAGGAAGGAACAGAACTTTGCTTCATTCTTTCGTTCATTGGGTGCATTTGCTATCACCGGGGGAGTATGTGGTAAGAGCAAAGAGCCCTCAGACCTACATCAGCGGAATTTCAATTGCTGGTGGCGAGTTGGGTTCCACCTGTGCTTGCCACACCCTATTGGAGTTTGGAAACTCTTCTCTGTATGTGCTACCACTGATGGCAAGTGTAACCTGAGGAAGGTTTTAGTCTTCTGAGGACTTTAAAGTATACTCTCCAATGCCAGTGTCTCCTTGGAGTCAGTGTGTTCTCAGTAAAATTATGACACTCTTGATGGACTTTGATACTTATGGAGGTGTAAACCCAAATGGTATTTTTCCTTTTTTTTTATAAAGACTGCGGATTTCTTACCTCCTAAGTTGTCTATTATTTTCTGCAAGTTAGCAAGAAGAGGTTCCTTTAGCACTTGTTGGAAAATTGGTAATGTTACTAGTACATTAGCTAATTGTGTTTGTGGTACCTCTAGCTCAGGTGATTACCACCCACTTTCCATAACTCCCATACAGTATAATCTAAAATTTTTGAACATCTTTTGGAACTTTCAAATAGTAACCATCTATTCCCAAGATTACAATTTAGCTTCTATAAAGGCCTCGGAGCATGTGATGCCCTTCTTAAAACCTCCAATGCTGTACAGAAGTCCTTTGATTTTGGTCAGGAAGCTCGTATGATTGACCTAGATTTTAGTGCTGCCTTTGACCGTGTTAATCATCAAGTCCTTGTTTTCAAACTCAAACAGTTGAGAGTATAGTAGAAGGGTTTCTTCTTAGCACCATTAATGAATTTTCAAGTAATAAAATGTTGATTATGGGCACCATTCCAAGTACAGTATAGGAATATGATATCTGGTGTTTCTTGAGGTAGTGTTCTTGGCCTATTACTTTTCATACTATATACATATAATATGTAGTTTGGCCTAGAAAAGAAGCTCATTGCATATGCAGATGATGCTGTTCTCTTTGCCTCAATTTCATCTTCTGAATGTAGATCTGGGGTTACTAAATCCCTTCATAGAGATCTAGATAAAATTAATGCATGGGGCATGAAGTTGAACCTAACAAAACTCAAAGTATGATTGTAAGTAGGTCAAGGACAGTGACTTCTCAACATGTAGATCTCTGCATTAATAATGTTTCTTTAACTCTATAAAAATCCTTTATACAATTTAAGGTGTAATTCTTGATGGCAAATATACTTTTGAGAAACACATTTAGTCTGTCTCTTCTTCAATTGCACAAAAAAATCTCTTATTAAGAAAGTCTCCTAAGATTTTTGGTATAATCAATCTATTCTGAAGAAGTGTTTAAATTTTTTCATTCTACCCGGTTTCGAGTATTATTCTCCTGTCTGGTGTTCACTTGCTGACTCTCATCTTAATTTTTTGGACACAAACTTGCAGTCTATCAAATCTCTTATTCCAGATCTAGATGTTTAACTCTGGCAATGTCGTTCAGTCAGTTCTTTATGCACGTTGCATAAGATATTTCTTAATTCTGACCATCCTTTGGATTCAGATCTACTCAAACTCTACTAACCTTTATGTAGTACTAGACATGCAGTTAATTTTAACAGTCATGCCTTCAACATAGGGCTTAATACTACACAATATTCTAAATGTTTAATCCAGCTATGATCATATTGTGGAGTGATCTTAATCAGGCAGTTGAATCGGTGAAACTTTACAAGTTCAAAATTGCAGTGAATGTTTTTATGTTGAGCAAGCTGACATAAGTCTCTCTTCTTAGTGTACATATGACAGATTAATTTTAATGTTGTTACTGATTTAAGGTATTTCATATTGATTACCCATTAATTCTCATGTAGTTTATTTATTTCCTTTCCTCACTGGGCTACTTTTCCTTGTTGGAGACCTTGGGCTTATTGCATCTTGCTTTCTCAACTTGGGTTGCTCTTTGGCTAATAATAATAATAATAATAATAATAATAATAATAATAATAATAATAATAATAATGTCTGCAGTAGTTCCCCCCTTTGAAGGCCCCCAGGCCCTAAAGGACATGTTCCCTGGTGTTGGGTGAGGGGGTTCCCTGTGCATCTCCCTGCCCCAATAACCCCTGCCTGCTCCTTCTGTGATTCACCCCAACCACTGTGGCTAGGGGGGACAGTTTGGGGCTTCCTCTTCTTTGTAACTGAGACTTCCCTCCCAATGATAGTGTTCTCCAGAATAGTGGTTCTTGTTGGAGCAATCCCTGTAGTTTAAACCCTTGGAGAAGCTTTGTTGTCTGGGTTTCTCAGTCTCTGACGCCTCTGCTTGCAGAGCCTGAAGGGAGAGCTGGAATAGGAAGAAACGTGCGGTTTCTTCTTCCTCTTTCAACTAATCCTCCTCATCGTCCTCTTCGCCTTTTGACTCTGTTCACTTCTTCTAAAATGAATAATAGTGGAAGAAGTCGAGGAAGTCTTGGTAGTCATAGTCGTAAAAAGGGCTACTTTCGACACCACCTCTCTTTGGAAGGGGTTGGTTCCCGACCCAGTGGGGTGAGAGCTATGGCCGTTGTTTCAGGCAGATCAAAGCCTCCAGCCTCTACCAGCCTGGGGCTTGCTCAAGTACTTGGCTACCCTTGTAGCCATATGGGACTGATGTTACATCTCTGTATTTAGGGGCCAGAGGCAGGGGGCCATGACCCTAGATCATGGCTTCGAGTCTCGGCAACCGGAGCCGGGGCTGAGGCCTGAGCTCGGGTCCCGGGTTGCTTCGGTAGCCAAGTAGGATAGACAGCCATTGCACAAGGCCAGGGTGTGACCCTGGAAATGTCCCAAGCCTGGGGCACCACCTTAGTTTGTCCAGTGTTGGCCCCGTGTTTCAGGACACCCTAGGGATCAGGGGCTGTGGCCTGTGTCAAGGTTCCACGTCTGCAACCCCCTCGGTCAGGGCTTGTGTTTCCCCCCAACTGCCTTGTCTTCCAGGCAGGGTAGTTGTTAGGTGCCCGTGTTGGACCTCCAGGGCGAAAGTATGGAGCCAAAGCTAGACTTCGTGTCTAGACCCTGAGTTGTGGCTTGGATTTGTGGCTACCAGATGGTTTGATGTTGGGTCCATGTTTTTTGGCCTTGTAAGACCAATGCACGGGGCAGGGCCACGATTCTGTGTTACAGCTACTCGCCACGACACACATGGGGAGTGGCTTGGGTCCTCCCCAGCTACCTTGGTAGCAGGGTGGTATAAGGGTACAAGTATGTTTTTTGTCTTCTGGAACAATATGCGTGGCTGGGGCCGCGACCCTGTATCATATCCCCTGCCGCAGACCCCCAGCATCATGGTTTAGGTTCCCTGGCTATCCACTGACCAGAGGGGTGGCTAGATGTTGCGACTGTGGACACTTGCCCACTGGTCGATGGAGCTTTGGTACTCGCATCTCTCCTCCAGCTGAAACACTGGACTCCTGCCCTCCTCAACTTGTGATACTTCAGTAGAGCAAACTGAGAGGATGTCACCATTCGCAGCCCTCTTTGTGAGTGCCCAAGAGTAGGGGGCAGAGGGATCTCCTCTATGTAAGGCATGAGGCTGTGGTCTATTCTAGCAGAGGAAGAATACGAGTACTCCTAACATGTGCCGTGTTAGTTCTGGGGATCTTTTCCCAACTGTCCTCAATTACGTGGTCTGTTTTGTCCTTGGGAAAATACAGAATACAAAATACTTAAGTTCCAAGAAGCTGTTTGTAAATTAAATGCTTTGCAAGTCGTTATTTGTTAAATTTGGGCCTACACAGGATTAATTCAATTCACATGCCTACGATTTCCTGCTGCAAATGTCAACAAATAGTAAAGTTTCATATGAAATAAATATCAGGGTATAGCAAATACCATTTTCCTTAGCCTACTGTATTAAATAATATAATAGATTGTTTTATTATACTGTAGTATTTTTTATTATCCTATTATACGATAGAAATACATAGTACACAAACAAAAAGATATACTGGATGCTCTGCATACTGGGTACCTTTTATCAATGATCAAATAAGCTACAGTATAAATAGTAACATATGCTACTGTAATTCATCCTTAAATCACTGCTTAGTATATTCAATAAATATACAGGTCATTTTACTATTTTATTGTCCTATGTAGATAATGTAAAACACGAACTGCTATGATGACCATGTTTAGCAAATGAGATAATTTTGAATGATCCATGTTGGTGCTGCCCAGCATTTGAGACATCAGCATAAGAAACTACTCCGGAGTAGAGCAAATTTCAAAATTCGAACTTTTGACACAAATATCAAAGATTTATGATTTCAGCTAGATTTATGTTTGCATTTCCGAATGTTTTTAAGTTGATAAGACCTATAATCATATTCTGGGGGGATGAGTCCACGGAGCAACCTGTTGTGCCCTCTTCATGGGCTGGATAAGAGGGTACTCTAATTTTATCTACTCCTAAGAACCGGTGCCGAAGAACACAGATAATTTCAGGTCAGTACTTTGAGGGTGCGACTGTTGGAGAGAGGATAATGGGAATCTATCCACGGGGTGGTCCATTGTCATTGGGAAGTGCTTAGATGTCTCTCAAGGGTCCATTCTCAGGGCTGCCTGTTGCATCCCAGTCCTAGACAAGTTACCTCAGAAGTGGCTCATCACTTCAGAGCTCTTTGGTGCAGTGTTTGCAAGGAAGACAACCCGGGCCTTTCCTATACCCTACCAGAACTGCCCATAACTTCCCAGAGCATGTGGGGAAGAAGAGGGTTATGCTTTGCAACATTCCCTCAAATTTTTTCCTCTCATCAGAGAAGGGGGATTGCTTATCATACCTTTGGCAAACTAGTAGAAGTATGGGAGGTGAGCCTTGGGTAGCACGAGTCCTAAAGGACAGGTGCTTACTACCCTTTTCAGCCCTTTGGTCCTGCCTTTCCTCTTTTACCGACAGAGTACTGTACTCTGTTATTCCAACATCCCTGAGAACCCTGTCTTATGGAGAGAGGTAGAATAGGTGTTGGAGTGGATCGCTTCAATAATTCCATCTGAGGAAGATTCTTGCTTTCAGTGGATCTGAAAAATGTGAATCTTACTACCAGTGCATCAGTCCATTGTTAGTAATATACCTCCCTTCTCCCGCTACAATTATTTGATTTGCAGTTAGATTAAAAAGTCCGAAACTCAGAGCAAATCGTTCGTCAGATGTCTTTAATATCAACATGACAAAACACAGTGTTGCCTTCTTACAACTTCTAGGAAATGGGCGGGGCCTTGTCCAACCTCCATGAATGTATACAATTATTATAAATTGAGTTGTCATATTTCATACTGTGGTATATATATATATATATATATATATATATATATATATATATATATATATATATATATATATATATCTCCACCTACGCCTATTGATGCAAATGGCCTCGGTTAGATTTCGGCAGTCGTCTTAATCTTGAGCTTTTAATTCAATACCTCTCCATTCATCATCTCCTACTTTGCGCTTCATAGTCCTCAGCCATGTAGGCCTGGGTGTTCCAGCTCTTCTAGTGTCTTGTGGAACCCACCTGAACATTTGGTAAACTAATCTCTCTTGGGGAGTGCGAAGAGCATGCCCAAAACATCTCCATCTACCCATCATCATGATCTCATCCACATATGGCCCTCAAGCAATCTCTCTTATAGTTTCATTTCTAATCCTGTCCTGCCAATTAACTCCAAATTTCCTTCTGAGGACTTTGTTCTCAAATCTACTAAACCTATTGGAGATAGTTTCATTGTCATACCATGACTCATGTCCATAGAGTAACTGCCGATCTCACTAAACTGATATATAGTTTGATTTTCATATGTAATTTCAGGCAATTTGATTTCCAAACTTTACTTAATCCAGGCATTGTCTGATTTGCTTTTTTTCAATCTTTCACTAAACTCTTATTCCAAAGACCTTGTATCGGGTATCATAGCTCCTAAATACTTGAATGTTTCTACCTCATTAATCCTTTCTCTTTCCAATGATATTTCATCTTCCATTGCATACTCTATTCTCATCATCTCTGTTTTTCTTCTATTTATCTTCTGCCCAAAATTGTATGATATTTCATGAATTCTGGTAAGCAAGCATTTCAAATCCTGTGGTGTTCAGCTAACAAGGACAGCATCATCAGCATACTCTAGGTCTGCTAAATTCCTATCATCAATCAGTCCAATCCTTCATCACCATCTGTGACTGTTCTACACATTACAAAATCCATGAGGAGAATAAACAACACAGGTGACAACACTTTCGCTTGGAGTACTCCGCTATCCACTGGAAATTCATGTGATAAGACTCCATTAACATTAACCTTGCACTTGCTATGTTCATGAACAGACTTAATCAAATTTAAATGTTTAAGAGGAATTCCATGATAACGCAGGACTCTCCCCTAAATTGGCCAGTGCAATTATCAAAGGCTTTTTTCATAGTCCACAAATGCCATCAAAAGGGGATTTCTATATTCTACGCATTGGTGTACAACATGTCTCTAAATGAAAATTTGGTCAGTACAACTTCTACCTTTTCTAAATCCTGCTAGTTCATCTCTCGCCCTTTCTTCAATCTTACTCTCCAGTCTCTTTAGAATAAGCATACTATATATTTTCATAACTGATGTAAGTGTTATGCCTCTGTAATTAGTGCAATCAGTCAGGTCTCCCTTTTTTGCTATTTTCATCAACACTCCCAACTCCCATTCATCAGGTTTTGCCTCTTCATGCCACATTCTACAAAATAATCTTGTAAGTAGTCTGGGAGTCTATCCATTTTCGGGCAGCATCCTCTCGGCAATTATTCCATCATATCCTGGGGCTTTCCATCTCTTTAGTTTTTTTTGGATAGCCTCGACTTCAAACACACTGAATTTATTCATGGGCACATCAAGGTCTTCATCAGCTTCAGGTATATCAATCAAACTATTCCCTTCATGACTCCTATTCATAGCCTCACTAAAGTGTTCCATCCAATGTTGTCTTTCTTCATCTTCTGTTGCTATAACAGACTCAACTCTCTTTTTGATGGATACAGTGAACCCTCGCTACTTCGCGGTTCGACAATCGCGGATTCACCACTTCACGGGGTTTTCCCATAACCCATATATATATACATATCGCGGATTTTCCGGAAAATTCGAAAATACCGCGAAATCTGAAGACAACCAAATACGATATTTTGTTACCTGTAATTCCATTAATACTGTAATTAGTAATATCTGCTCTTACTGATTGTTCATTGCATTACATATGATATATAATTCAGCACAGAAAGAAATAAAACACGAAAAGAGAATGTGATCATACGATAATTCAGTACGTAGTAAAATTAAATCGAACATGAAACGCAAATCAGATGCAGTCATACCATATTAGAATGGTGTGTACTGTAATGGATGTGCTTCTTTTCCATGAATCTTTTGTATGTATACGTACGTAGTACAGTACTGCATCCAATAATATTCTTTGTTGCAAAAATCACATTTCGAATAAGCGTACGAGAGAGAGAGAGAGAGAGAGAGAGAGAGAGAGAGAGAGAGAGAGAGAGAGAGAGAGAGAGAGAGAGAGAGAGAGAGAGAGCGTAAAATAGCGTACGTAAATTTTTATTATTATTGTTATTATTATTATTATTGTTGTTGTTGTTAATAAAATTATTATTGTTATTATTATTATCATTATTATTATTATTATTACTGTACAGTATTATTATCATTATTTATTATTATTACGGTATTGTACTTAATCTACGTACGTTCAGTATGCGCGGGGCATCTTCTATGAGTAACCAACGCATCATAGTACTGTAAGACGGGTTGTGATTGGTTCAAGCGCTGATAGATGACGAATCAGAACTCAAGTTTTGTTATCTAGCCTGTGATTGGTGTTTTGCCCGCATCTTCTACCCGCAGCATCAAAGTTCTCGCGGGGCTGGATCGTTCACTTTCTCTTTCCGCGTATCGCTGAGTAGACGTTCTTAAGTTTGTGAAGTTTAATCTGTGCTGTGTGCGACTGTTTTAAGTTGAACTTTTTGTTGATCTTTCTGTTAAATCCTACTGTACAATGCCTCCCAAGCGTTCTGCTTCTAGTAAGGCTGGTAGTGAGCCTAAACGCCACCGAAGGATGATGACGATAGCTGAGAAGGTTACGCTTCTCGACATGTTAAAAGATGGTAGAAGTTACGCGGCCGCCGGCCGCCATTTTGGCATCAACGAATCCACCGTTCGCTATATCAAAAAGGACGAGGCGAACATTAGAAAGACGGCTGCAATCACCTTTAGCAGATCAGCGAAGCGAGTCGTTACAACGCGTAATAAAACGATCGTACGCATGGAAGGTGCTTTAGCTGTGTGGATTGCCGACTGCCGGAAGAAGAACATAGCCTTGGATACGAACACCATCCAAACAAAGGCTTTAAGTTTATATGAGAATTTTGCTGCAAAGGAACCTAAAGACGACGACGGCAACCATGCTGAAGATGATGATGATGCAGATGATCCTCAACCAGGGACATCCACTGATTCCCAGCCTCAGAAACGTTTTTCCGCAAGCAAAGGATGGTTCGCGAAGTTTCAGAAACGCTTCGCCCTGAAAAGCGTTTCCCTGCATGGGGAGTCTGCTTCCGCTGACACTGCCGCTGCTGAAACTTACGTGAACCAGACGTTCAAGAATATTATCGCCGAAGGTGGATACAAGCCGGAACAAGTCTTTAATATGGATGAGACTGGCTTGTTTTGGAAGAGAATGCCGTCGCGAACTTTCCTGTTCAAAGAGGAAGCCAAAGCCTCTGGCTTTAAGGCATTCAAGGATCGCGTTACCCTCGTGATGTGTGGCAATGCTGCTGGATTTTTGTTAAAGCCGGGGCTTATTTATAAGTCGAAAAATCCTCGCGCTTTGAAAAATAAAAATAAGAATCTCCTTCCCGTGTACTGGATGCATAATCAAAAAGCATGGATTACGAAGATGCTGACCTCCAACTGGTTCCACCAGTGTTTCATCCCGCAAGTCCATGAATATCTCTTAGAGAAGGGCTTGCCATTCAAGATCCTTCTCCTTATGGATAACGCTGGTGGACACGCAACTGACCTGTCGCGTGAGGGCGTTCAGGTTGAGTTCCTGCCACCCAACACCACGTCATTAATTCAACCGATGGACCAGGGGGTTATCAGGGCGTTCAAGGCCCTCTACACGAAGAATACCTTGGCGGACCTCGTTGCGTGTGTGGATGCTGCCCAAGATGACGAGGATGAAGATTTCAACTTGAAGGCGTACTGGCGGCAGTACACCATAGCCACGTGCCTGCAGAATATTCAGAAGGCACTTCAAGAGATGAAACCTGCAACCGTGAATGCGAGCTGGAAGAAGCTGTGGCCCGATATTGTTTACGACGACAAGGGATTTACTCCGTCGGAAATCCAACACTCTGCAATACGGAAATCTGTGCAGTTGGCTGCCATAATTGGAGGTGACGGGTTTGGCGACATGACGACTGAAGACGTCGACGAGTTGTTGGACTGCCATTCCCAGCCCCTAACTGACGCAGACCTCGAAGACCTGACGAAATCGGCAAGTGAGGAAGAGAGTGATACCCAGGAAGAGACCCAAGAAAATGTCGAAGAAACGGGCTTAACATTAGAACGGCTTGCCAAGTTCTGCAACCATATCAAGGAGGCGAAAGAAATGTTACAAGAGTGGGACGAGGATATGGTTCGCTCGATGCAATTCTCCAACAAGGTCGATGACATCATGACTCCCTACAGGATGCTCTTGGATCGAAAAAAGAAGCAGCGGCAACAACTTCCGATCACAATGTTCTTCCAGCCTCGCAAAAAAGAGCCAGTTCCTCCTGCTAGTACGCCTTCGGAAGAAATTGAAGAAGTTT
>NC_090737.1:41309196-41314196 GCF_036898095.1 Palaemon carinicauda | reverse complement strand
GAGCTAAGTGAGGAAATAGTAGTGCCTCAGGAGTCAACTACGTTCCCTGATGGCGAGAAAACCTTTGGGATCGAGGGCAAGAAGTGCCCTAAGGTAGAAGAGAAATATGTTGTATCGGACTTTCCTCCGCCTCTGCCGGCTAAAGAGCCATCGATGTCAACATCTTCGTCTTTTACCCCTCTATGGGATAATGTGGTACAATTATGTATCCAACTGAAGAATCAGATAGAGAGCTTTAGTAAACAAAGCAAGAAGCGGGAAGTAAAACACAAGATAGAACCTCGTAAAGCTCCTCTTGTTGCTTCCCACGGGTCAGTTAAACGACCCATGAATCAAGACCTTCCTTCATGCTCCTTAACCAATCCATGGAGGTTTGCGGAGCAGATGTCGATTTCAAATGGCAATCTCTTCATTTCAGAGAAAATAGGTACTGTTCCCTTGGACAAAATCCAATTTTGGCCAAGCTCTGAGGTTTTCCCTAATTGTTGGGTTCGACTGAGGTTCGAACCAAAGACAAGGAAAAGAACGGAACAAAAGGAGGTCATGATTCTTGATCATGATAAGGCACAGACTATCCTTTCAGATAATCTGAAGAAGGCGGGCTATTCAGAGACGATGGTTTTCTCACTGAATAACATACACCCTTCCTTTCTTGCTCCTGCTTCACTCTCCTTCCCCTTTATGGGGAAGGCATTTACTTCCGTTACCAAAGCTGTAGAGGCGGGTGAGTCATGTCCCGCACTCGATGAGTGCAAGCCTTTGTCACCAGCTTTTCCCGGACAGGAAAAGGATTGGAAGGAAGTCCATTTGACATTTTCAGTAGGAAAATTAGACAAGGATGTCGCAATCCGACAATTTAATGTATGTCTCCCTAAATTGTCCGATTTGCTCTTGTTTGAGGAACACGAGTCAAAGGAGAGACTGGCGACATCCCTTTCTCTACAAAACTACATAGAGTTGTGTTCAACTTACGAGAACACCCCAGACATGCTCA
This sequence comes from Palaemon carinicauda, assembly GCF_036898095.1. Taxonomy (NCBI): domain Eukaryota; kingdom Metazoa; phylum Arthropoda; class Malacostraca; order Decapoda; family Palaemonidae; genus Palaemon; species Palaemon carinicauda. Next base: position 41,313,202 of record NC_090737.1, on the reverse strand, counting down.
TGGTCTTAGCCAAAATGCATATGGCTACCTTGGTAAAGGACCTTTACGCCTTTGTGAAGGCTAGGAGAGCATGTAGAGAGTTTGTGTTTGCTGCTGCAACGGTGAAACACGAAACAAGGAAGCTAATATCTTCCAACATTTGGGGTAAAGACCTCTTCCCACAAGAGGTCATTAAGGAAGTAATTAAGAATGCCGCCATGGAAAACATAAGTCTTCCCCAAAAATGGGGCATTCCCTCAAAGAGAAAATCTTCTGTGGTTGTGGGTCCCCAACCTAAAAAGAAGATCGAAAATACTGAAAATATCTGGGCTGCTCAACAACAGCCCATTATTCTAGTGACCAAGATGCTACAGGCAGATGGTCAAAAGTCTAAACCTACTGGCAGTTCGAAGCATAAAGACGCTTAGGCTAGGAGGAACATTCCCTCAGGATCGCAGGACCTTCGATCCTTCGGTCCAGAGCCTATTCAAGATGAGCCATTGATGGGGAACAGAAATGTTCCTACTATTTTCTCCTTACCTTCTCCTACAGTTCAAAACCCTCCTGGAGGAGTATACCTGAGAGCTATAGAGCATACAGGTAGTAAGAAAGCTACGGCTCATCGAGTCCCAGGGAAGGCTATTTTGTGTTCACAAGAAGGACTCAAGAAGTCTCTGAGTCATTCTGAACCTGTCGCTACTCAACAAGTTCATAATAATCTCCAAGTTCTGAATGTTAATCCTTCTGAACATATGGACCTTGTTCCAACTAAGGGTGTTCGTAGTCTTGTCAGACATGAAAGGTGTCCTCTGGAACCTTCCAGTCAACCACCCCCCATCCTACTGCCTAGGATTCATGTCACGGAGAGTAACATTCATCCTAGAATAGATACGTATCAAACTCACAGTCCTAAGTATCTTCATAGTGATGACCCGGTTCCTGGGACATCACAGATGCAAGATATGCTTCTAGAAGTCTCGACTTTCTCCAGCTCTAGGGTTTCGATGGCTAAAAAACCATCGAAGCCCTCAGTCACATCAGCTCCTTTTTCCCTCGGGAAGTTAAAAGGAGCTCGCGAGGTCTGTCAGGAGATTCAGCTAATCGATCAGATTCCCAAAATGCCAACAAGGAAAAGTGCTAAACTTTCCCCAGTTCGCAATAGTGACAGACCTAGTGCAAAGTGCACATCGGAAAGATGCGTTAAGAGCCTGGAGAAAACACGCATCAAACACTTCAAGAGATAAAAAAAGACTGAGATCGGTCCCTCTTTAATCGCTTCTTTAACAAAAGTTAAAACACGAAAGTCCCAGGACTCTGCTGGTCCTTTCGTGGGCGGGGAAGCACCCTCCACACAGATCAGACTCCCTACGTCTGAGCTGGTACACCGAAGCGATAATAAGATGTCACAATCGAACGTCTCGTACAGTCTTAGTGATGTTACCCATCCTTTTCCTAAAGGGATGGCACCTAACAGCAGTTCATTTACATTTGATCCACGATGTGACGGTGGATACTCTATCACGGTCCAAGGCGATAGAGTTGGAATGGTCCATGGACGCAGACATATTCCCTCCCAAATGGGAACAAGTCCCGGAACTGCAGTTCGACCTCTTCATCACGAGCGTCTTCAAGAAACTACCTCGCTAAATAGCCCCATACGAGGATCCTCTAATGGGTCTGATAGACTAGATGAGGCCGGTCCTAGCTCCGATCCTAGGTATATTTCCGAAGGTTCAGAAATTAACTGCCTTCGGTTTATCACAGAGAACCCAAACCCTTCATTTCATGAATTTCTTGCTCTAGCAGTTAGAAAAAGGTTTGGGATCTCAGAAGGCAATATAGGTTTCTTAGAAGAATACAAGGCTAAGTCTACTAACAGACAATATGAGTCTTCCTGGAAGAAGTGGGTGGAGTTTGTTAAATCAAAAGGACCGAAAGAAATTTCTATGAACTTCTGTCTGTCCTTCTTTGTCCACCTTCATAGCCAGGGGTTGGCGGCCAATACGATAAATACGTGCAAATCGGCCTTGACTAGACCTCTCCTATATGCCTTCCAAGTGGATCTGGCAAATGAAATCTTTAACAAGATTCCGAAAGCATGTGCTAGACTTAGGCCTGCAGCACCACCAAAGCCCATCTCTTGGTCTTTGGACAAGGTCTTACATTATGCCTCATTGGTGAACAATGAAGATTGTTCTCTTAAGGATCTAACCCAAAAGGTTATTTTCCTGTTCGCAATAGCCTCTGGGGCTAGAGTTAGTGAAATAGTGGCTCTATCGAGAGATGAGGGCCACATTCAGTTCACTGATTTAGGAGAACTCAATCTCTTCCCTGATCCATCATTTCTCGCTAAAAACGAGCTACCCACTAAGAGGTGGGGTCCCTGGAGAATCTGTCCTCTGAAGGAAGATGTCTCTCTATGTCCTGTAGAGTTTTTAAAGGTCTATCTTCGTAGAACTTCAGACTTCAGGGGAGGTCAGCTCTTTAGAGGAGAAACTTCGGGATCAAATTTATCTTTAAATCAACTAAGGGCGAAGCTCACCTACTTTATTCGTAGAGCGGATCCAGACAGTACTCCCGCAGGTCATGATCCGAGAAAGATTGCTTCATCACTGAACTTTTTTCAGTACATGGACTTTGAGCGTCTTCGTTCATACACTGGATGGAAATCATCCAGGGTGTTTTACAAACACTACGCAAAACAAGTGCATGAACTGAAGCACTTTGTAGTGGCGGCAGGTAGTGTTTTAAAACCTGCCCCCTAATTTTTTGTGATACACTTTTTGGTTTGGGTCTTCACTTGTCCTCGGACATGTTCTGGATAGGAATCATCCAGGATGTTCTACAAACTCTATGCTTTGCTAGTCCATGATCTGAAGCAATATGTGGTGACGTCAGGTAACTTATTTACTCTGCCGTTTATTCTACGATGAACAGATAATTGACTGGGACTGTCAATTAAGGGGAGAGGAGGTCATCCTTTTTAAGTATGCCTTCTTTTATTTATGTGTTACCATGGTAGCACTAGCTCTGTTCTAAAATCCCAGGTGTGGAATTATACAGATAGCTCTAGTGCCGGTGTACGAAGTACATAGGGCAGTTAATGGTAACCAGTACAGGTTTTATGAAGAGCGGTTATCTTTTACCCTCTCTTCAATCTAGAGTGGCATTTCTTGACTTCATTCCTTCAAGAAAGAATACGATTCCTGTACTTGTTTCAGGTATAATTCCATTGTCAAACTACATTCGTTTTGCTAACTATATCTTGTAGTCATTTATTTAAAATAAATGTCTATTTGAATGTAGTGCGTCCATCTTCGCCAGACAATTGTATCTATACATGCCAGACTTTTTATTTGCTTAGAATGCATCCTTCACATTTTTGTATGTATCTAAGGTTAGACACTGATGTCTTTTTGACCAAATATACAACTTGAGACTATTTGTATATTCAGTGGGTACTTGAGTTTGGTCATACTATTTATGTTAACCTTGAAATCCCTTTTCAACTGTCTAGATGACTCCTCCCTGTAAGAGGCAGGAAGCACTAACATTGTTTATGATTAGTGATGATGACATATAACGGTATTGTCACAAGTCTCATATGGTCAGTATGACCATTGAAAAGGTTGATATAAGGTTTAGGCACTGATGGAAAATCCACAGATACATTAATGCTCTGGTATGCTTCCATCAGCACGACATGGCTTGAGCCCAAAAAACGGATTTTGAGCGAAGCGAAAAATCTATTTTTGGGTGAGATAGCCATGTCGTCCTGATGGACCCACCCATCTCTTCTGCAGAAGAGATCTTCAGTTCCTTCCCGTAAGTACTGTATCTGTAACAGCCTATGCTCAATGCTACAAGGAATGGCCACTATCGTAGGGATGGCGCTATTGTACTATCGATAGTAGTAGGGAACGGGGATGGCCTTTGAAGGGCCCCCCTTTTATTTTTGCCACACCTCCTCGAACGTAAACTCTATCTGGGGTGCAGATTGCTATGAGGTGTGCCATTACGTCCTTAC